>NW_006239164.1:857543-865451 GCF_000226075.1 Solanum tuberosum
GTGCCCTTTGGTTTGAGGGGGGGGGGGGGGGGGGGGGGCTCCAAATTTCGAAAATTATAATTTTAAATATTTAAATAATTTATACAAGAAAAAAGAGTACAATTATTGAGAAAAGAAAAATTCAAAGAAATCCTTCTTTTAAAGCTTAAATGTAGACTTCACACAATTCATTTCCACTTATCATTTTTTATCATTTGTCAAGAAGTTGATGTGAACACAATCAACATTGGTTGTTGTGTATAACATAAAAAGTCAATTTTGTCTTTAAAAAAAGTCATATTTTTCTGCAATAATTAAGTTATATATATTATATAATTTTTAATTATATTTTTGAAGGAGAAGTAAGTATACCTACTAGATTAGATTATCTGCCTTTTGACACATTCTATAGGTGGGTTGGTGAAAGAATCTTTCATCACACCTCATCAAGTTTCCACAAGCAATAACAACAAATAAAAATAAAAATAAAAATAAAAATTCCTAGGCTTTTTTTTGTGACTTTAATTTTTATCTTTGATGTTTAGATTTTATCAAAAGTTCTATTGAAACCAAAAATTATTTTAATTACTTTTCCCCTATTCATTTGAATGCTTAATAAGTACAATTAGGGTTCATTTTTTTGTTTAAACATTAGAAATTTGGAATTTATGGAGTTGTTTAATTTGTAAATGTATAAAAAAATCCTTAATTTGTCTCAGGCCGCCGGTAGTTAAATAAAAAATTTCGTTAAGAATATTTAAGATTTAATATATACGACTACATATATAAAAATAATTTTTTAACCTATATTATTCATATAATTATTTCGTATATAATTTTTTTTAATAAAAACTATATGTGGTATTATATAATTATTTCGTATATAATTTTTTTTAATAAAAACTATATGTGGCTATGTCATTGTCTTTGGCACTGTTCTAATCATTGTCAACTCTAAATATCAAGATCATTCAAAAACTTGCTCATTTTAAAATCAAGAAAAAATAAAACTTAATTGTCAAATCAATAGAAATCGAGTTATTTTAAGTGTACAAATATATAGCGTGCCTATTTTATTTTTCTATGTGTGCAAATATCCGAATATACTTTGTCACAATTCTATTTTCTAAGTAATACAAGTTGTAATACGTGGCATGTTATATATTGATTTAATTTTGGGGTATATATATATATTTGGATTATAAAATTGATATTTTTAATTAATTCTTATACGTCTCTGAAAATCACATTATTTGAATTTTGAGTTCATCTAGGATTGGATAGTGATAGTAATATCAATAAATTAATAATTGGAGTTGTAGGTGCAAATTAATATTAACCAAGTGAAAATTATCTTCTCAAAAGAACTCTCATTACAACAAAAGAGACATTTATTGATAATATTTTTTTCTTAAATTTTGCTGTAAAAATATTTAGCCGTAATTGAGTTATCGTCAATCTGTCATTGCATCTTAATCATTTAACGATATTTATATAAAGCATGCCATTATAAATATACATATTTATTATTACAGATCAATATAATATAACGATAATTATATTATTATCGCTAATTCTTTATTTTTGGAGTGTCTCTGACTACTAACTAGTTACTTCAAGTTCAATTAATTGTCATAATAATTGTAGACTTCAATTGTCAAGAAAAGAAACTATATTAATTAAGATTATATGTGTCAAAAGAAATGTCAGTTCAAATTTAATACAAGGATGTAGTTTTGGATACTTCAGAATGATTCATTTCACTTGGTCTATATATGTGATAATAAATTAGTATTAATTAAGCACAAAAGTGACAAATGTCATCTAATTTTGTGTAACATATTGACATTGTTGAGAATACTTGGTTGATAAAGGAATTTAGGTCAAGATAGGTAAGAAAAAATGTGTTATTTGTCCCATATTTTTCATGATGTGTAAGGTGTCACAAATTTTTCTTGCACATCTTGAAATACATTTATTAGTGCTTGACCAAAATTATGACTCTGTCGACCTTAAATTACTTGTCATGTTTCGCTTCTACTCAGTATCACTAAAAAGTGGGTCAAAATTGAGGATAAACTTGATTAAATTCAAGGAACAATTGATCTCGTATGTTGGTTTTGGCTTTCATCGATTTTAATAAGCTGGTGGATAGGACAAATAATTCTACCACTCAATCATACAAGTTCTTTACGTTAATGAAATATTTTTATCATTTTTATTTATGCTTTTCAATTATAATTTTGCACTTCAAAAATCGACTTTGTACGTTGTTTATTTATAAAAAAATAATAAAAAACTGAGGGACAAAATCTTTTTCTTTGAAAATAATCTTAAAAATTATTTTTTTTTGCGTGAAAAAATCTCCTATGTTCGTTCGTTGAATTTTTTGAAAGTCGTGTTTCACTAGTCAAATTATTTGAATTTTGAGCAATATTTTTAAATGTATTTTTTAATATATGATATAAAAAAACATTGCAACTTATAATACAGTTTATGTAGTTTTTGAACACCTAATTTTAGTTTTAAATATTCAATTAATTTAACAAAAAAATTAATCAAATTATCTCTTAGCAAAATATGACAACTGTTTTTAGACGGAGGGAGTAAGTATTTGTCCATCTGTTCACTTAATTGTGTGTTGTAGTTATTATTTGCAGAGCCAAATGGTGCTATCTTTGATAATATTTTTTTTAAAAATATTTTAAATTATTAACTGGGGTGACTCATGTACTTTGGATAGTATTTTTCATATAATTTTTATAAAAAAATAAAATAAAAATAGAACATTATATATACGAATTCACATAAAATAAATTAGTTAATATGACCCATATACTTTGAATCAGGTCACACAAATTGAAATATTTGTTTTCAAGGGCCAAAATTACTTTATTTAGTATGTTTATAACTTATTAAATTTTATATTTTATTTAAAGATAAGAAACTTATCCATGTTTTAATTTTTGTAGGAAAAAATGGTCAAATTAATTATTCTAAAATGGAAAATTTACGTAGCCGATTATTAGCCAAAAATGAAAACAGAGGAAAAGTATTATTTATTGTGTTTTTTTTCCATCAGTAATACTACTATTTTCATTTATTTGTGGAAATAAAAAGATTACAAGACCATCACAAAGTCCTCCTTAATTGAACACCACCACCAAAAAAATTGTAATTTAACCTTGCAAAGACTTATTTATCTTTATGATTTATGTAATATTTTAGACAAATTTCACATCGATCAAATATAAAAGATATATTAGATATTCAAAGAAATTTATTTAAAAATTGCACAAAAATATTTTTTATCTATTAAGTATGGTTTTTACATTGAATATGTTATTATCACTATTCTATCTATTATAATTCAACGTTATTGTTATTAGACTTCAATCATTATTATCAATCACTTTCAGCACCAACTACTTTAATTGCACAAATAGCAATTCAACATCGACAATTATAACAACCGTGAATTATCACTATGATCAATTACTTACGTAGCTGACCACTAACACCATCAACCACCTTTGGTGGCGGAGCCACCTATACTTGAGGAATGTTAACTGATACTCTTTTATCAAAAAATTATAGTATGTAGATAGGTAATTAAATTTATATTATGTATATTTATATCACCCCTTTGCTTCTTTTCAGATCTACCTCTCTTTATTTTGATATCTTCGTAATGAAAATTCTAACTTGCGATTAACCGCGTGCATCACTAACTACTTTCAGCTTTAGCTATCGCTACCAACCTGTCTAACCTGACTTGACTTTTTGACACATGTAGCACTATTTTCACTCAAACTTATTAACTATTAAAAATAACCTACTTTATTCAAACTTAAATTATAAAGTTATGAAGTTACATAGAAATTTTATCAACCTCATTTATTGATCACTTCTTTTTCACTCCAAATATTGGTCAACTGTTAAAGATATAATACTTGACTTCATTTGGTAACATAACTATGATCTTTTATTTTAGGTGTGCACAAGTAGACATTTAAATTTATATAAAATTGAACAAATAGATATATTTATCCTACATGACATTCTACATAGAAATTTTGTATTCTACGTGGCGTCCAATGAGTATTAAGTCACGTAGGACACGTGTGTCTACTTGTTCAATTTTATACAAATTTAAGTGTCTACTTATACACACCCAAAATTGAAAGACATAAATGTCAACTGAAACCGAGTTTAACATAGTTAAATGTATTATAGTAATCCTACTCTATTCAAACTTTGATTTCAATAGGGGTCATTATATTTTTTGACCACTTCAAAATGGATATCTAATGGGGGTAGTTGGAACTTAGGATTAAAGGACAAAATAGATGAATTAGTATTAACTAAGTTAGGTGACTCGTACCTTTATTTTTTTACTAAAAGAATTAGGAGTACGATTAAGTTAATTAATTAATTAGTGTCCTAGTGGATTTTATTTTATATTTTGTTGTTTGAAATAAATACCTCATGAGATAAGGGTTTGGGATTGCATATTATTAGATTAATTATGATAAATGATTGGCTTAATGGGTGGTTATTGTAGTTTATTTATGTCTAAATGTTAGGTAGTGGGAACCGTCAAGTGATGAAAATCTAATACTAAGTCTAAAGGGAAGCATTTTTTTTTATAATCTAAGAACTCTGGTTAAAAGAATAGAAATTATGTTTTATCTCTTCATAATTTTTAGTTCACATATATATATTTTCATTATCTATATTTGTAGTATATCGAGTATATATTGATGAATACAAACATTTATGGTTAGTTAATTAAGTGAATGTGATTTATTTTAATCATCTGTCTAAAAGTTATTAAGATCTCAATACTCCAAACATTAAAACCTGATGTCTTTTATTTATAAAGAGTCTTAAATAAGTGAATTTAGTGTTAACAGTTGGAACGGTAACAATGAAATTAACTTATTTTAAAAAATAGATGATTATTTTTTACGTTTCGTGAATAATCGGGACATTTGAAGAGGCAATTAATTATTATCATAGTGGTTGTACACTTGCCTTTTGAAGAAAGAAATTAAACATATCCCTTTTAATCAAGCACAAAAAGTGACAAATGTCATTAACTGGTGTACCATATATATTGTATGAATACAAATGTTTATGGTTAACTGTTTAGAGTAAAACCTCTCTAAATTAATATAGGTGGATCATGAAATATAATTATTTTATAGAGGTATTATTTAATCGATAAATTAATATTTATTAATTTACAAAATGTTTCGACACCGAAAAAATTGTTCAAGGATGAAATCTCAAAAAATTTGAAAGAATCCACTTGCGAAAACGCCATTCATAAACTTGAGATCATGATTAATGATCTCGATTACCGCAATAAAATGGACGTTAATAATCTATTGGATCGGTGAAAATGATACATGTGTTATCTCCTGTATTCAGATTAGCAAAACTAGAAATAATAAAAGATGAAAAGAAAAACACAAAGAACTATCCGAGTCCACATAACCCACTGTGTGTCCTTAAGAAATTTTAATCCCCTCAAGTACCCGAGGTTGTAGATTAATTCCTCCCAAGATAAAACGGATTAACCATTAAAGAAGTAGCGGTACCTCAAACTTCGATAATTTCAACGCTCAAAATAACAGCAACGAATCACACACACAGACACGATCGATCGATTTTGTTTTGTAAGAAATGTATGCAAAAGAAAGGAAGAATTCGATACTGAAAAATGAGAGAAAATCTCTCTATTTATAGCCAACAAAGGGTAAAGGTCACAACCCTTTGGAAAGAAGACAACCTTTCAGAAAGGTCACAACACTTTGGAAAAGGCATAACCTTTCAAACAGTCACAATCCTTTTAGAAAGGACACAACCTTTCATAAAGTTCACAACCCTTCGGCATAGTCACAACTCTTCAGGAGAGTCACAACCCTTCATTTCCTGTTCACACCTTTAAAACCCAACAACATGTTCATAGCTCCAGAGCTTGGAACAAATTGTGGATATTATTGGAAAAACAATGTTGATGATAAAGTTGAAGATGATACAATACCTTTGGAACCAGTTATGCATAAAGAAACACTTGCATCTAGAACTCTTCACAATTTTATGGTGCAATTAGAAAAGACAACACCGAAACTTTTGGATGCAATAATAGGAAAAGTTAGAGATGAGCTTCAATTAATTTTAAACATTAACAAAAAAACAGAACATAATAGAATCATATTTCACTAAATTTGCTTAGATCTATTTGTACTTTTAAAGAATTATTATATTAATGGGACCATATATTTGTATAGGGGTCTTCTGAAAGTATATTATCGTATTGAAATGAGTGATTTTTTTCATTGACCCAAGTCGGGACCGGAGAAAATTATTATCTTAGAGAGATTATTAATTAATCGAGTATTAATTTAGTGAGGTTTTATTATAATTCTAACTTTCTGCATGCTTAAAATCAGATTAAAGAATATTTTGATACATTTTACATATCTTTAATTAGTTTAAGACCATAAGATTTAAATTAATTTTTTTACTTTCTTAAATTTCATGTCAAATCAAACCAGATAAATAAATTGAAATGAAAGAAGTAACTATTGGTTGAATGAGCATCTGAAAAAATAACTCATAATTTATGTTATGACCCAAGGTAATTATTCTCCATCATGAGATCATTAATTAATATGTGGTACTTTTTAAGAAGTTACATAGAAATTATTTTTTATTACCCTAATTACTGTTATTTTTCTTCTTCCAATCTTTGATTTATCATTTAATTTATATTTATTGACCACGTCAATAAGGATATCTATCTAATGGGGGCGGTTGGAATCTTGAGAAGTGATTAGAAAAACAATGTTGATTAATTAAAAATAATAATTGGGATTACGATTTTGTTTAGAACTTTGTCTAAGTCTTAATGGATTCTACTTTTTTTCTTAATTGTTTGAAATAAATGACACCTGAGATAAAGGATTTTGGATATAATAGATAATTAGATTATGAAAATGATTGAGCTTGGTTGGATATTGTACATTATTATTATTATTATTATTATTGATTAGGTAATGGCAACCATCAACTAATTAAAATAAAATATTAAATGTCAAGACCAAGTTCTAATTTCTAAGCATGTTTGTCATCACGAATTGGCATTTTACTTTTGACTTGGGAACATATTGCTTGTTCAAAGGTTCATATTGGATTTGGTAGGTAGGGAAATTAATTAAAGAAATTAAATTGAAAAGGATTAAAAAAAAACATGTGCGGAGTCAGTATTGGAGATCCGACTAAATTATGATTGCGCACTGCATGACTCATTCTGGAGGTGACGCTCCCGGTTGAATTTCATACTCAGGGGGCTCGTACCTGAGACTATGATTAAGGATGGAGAAGTCCCACCAGTCCACCATAACTCATATTGGTTGTTTTTATTTGTCTTGTTATGGTGGATACTAGATAGAGTTATATCTGGAATCTGTTGCTACCGAAAGGTAACAAATATTTATGAAAATTAGTTGAGATGCACGGAAGATATGAAGAATATATTGTATAACATTTATAACATCAACGCTCGAGTCAATGGCCTTGCTTTGCTCTACTACTATTTAAAAGTTAAAGGAATTAAAAGGAATTTTTTTAGGGCTATTGATTTATTGAACTTTAATTATATGCACAAATCATTGTCATATACACACACACTTTAATTTCTTTTTAAATTTCTTATTTACTTTTGAATATTTTATATTGGGATAGAGTCTGCAAACTGGCAAATGAGAAGGATTATAACGTGAATTTATAAGGTCTTTGGTAATATTAGAATGTGGAATAATTTTAGAAGCTCAGTTGGTTAATAATATAAATTTTTATCTTATAGGTGAGGGTTCGTTTTCTCATCTTGTTTTCTTTCCCTTTCTTTAACCCCCCTCC
>NW_006239164.1:865638-866398 GCF_000226075.1 Solanum tuberosum
TTAACCCCCCTCCCTCCCCCCCCTCCCCTTTTAAATAAATAAATAATGGTAATATTGGAATGATGTGCGGTAAAATTAGCTTATAAGAATATGACTCATTCAATCTGTTTAAGTTTGAATGAATTAATAATCGCTCATTTATTGACTTAGCCTATTTTGGCTCATCTAATTCAACGGATTATACCTATGAGAAATTTTAACAAAAAATATTTTGTTTTTTGTTTGTTTGTTATATTATATATAGTCATAATGAAGAAAACGTCACTCCTAATCGAAATCTTACTCCTTAATTATGCATAGTGAAATTAATTATTGTTATCTCCTGTATCCAGGTTAGTCAAAAATACAGAAACAGAAAAAAGATGAAACAGACAGAATTAGTTTTAATCCGAGTCCACAGAAACCACTGTGTTTCCTTAAGAAATTTAATCCCCTCACTGTACCCGAGGTTGCAGATTAATTTCTCCCAAGATAAAACAGATTAACCTGTTAAAGAAGTAGCGGTACCTCAAACTTCAATAACTTCAGCGAACGCAAGAACAGCAACAAGAGCACACACAGACTCTGTCGATCGACAATTTTATTTATGAGAGAAAATGTATGCAGAGAGGAAAAATTTTTCAGTGTTTGAAAAAACGAAAAAGATCTCTTATTTATAGCCATATGCAGCAAGGAACGCGTCTGTTCAGAAAAATTTGTTCAGACCCATTTTTTTCAGAACGTTGTGTCTTTTGGGAAAAGTAACGACTTTTCGGAAGGA
>NW_006239164.1:871392-881056 GCF_000226075.1 Solanum tuberosum
AAAGTAACGACTTTTCGGAAGGATTACCGTTACACGTGAATTTCAAATAAATTCAGTTGCGCCAAATTAATTCTGTTAGTTAACCAACATTCTGAATTAATTTATAAGAGAAAGGAAATGATTTAACAAGATTGATTAAATAAATTTTGTCCAAAAATATTATCAATCACATCATTTGCCAAATCCGAATCCGAAGCCGTGGTCGAGCGAGCGACGACGACGGCGCGAGGGGGCACCTTCTTCTTAACCCTTTAAGAAGTAAAGGAAGTGTTTCCTAAATATAAAGGACTAACAATTTACCTCTCTTCTACCGATATGGTAAAAATGACTATCATTTGCACTTTTGCAATGACTTTTCATTTTCCCTCCAAAATTGGTTCCCCCCATTTTTCATTGGTTCTTCCACTTTCCATTTTTCTCTTTTCATTTCCCATTCACTATTTCCCATTCATACCTTGCTAAACCCAACAATTATGACTATGTTGTAACCTTTGTCATATCAACCTTTATGTTGTCGAGCAACCCTACATCAATAGAAGTGTGATACACTAGTTAATTTTTCTATTTTCTTATTAAGATCGAAGATATTTGAAACTTCCTCTCTTGTAATTGATCTAGCATCAAGCTTACAATAACTCTATTTAAATGGAGAGAGAATCGAAAATAATCTTATTATTCCAATTAGACTAATAATCAAATGAAAACTTGAAATTTATTCTCAAAATATTATTCTATGCATCAAACCATGTACTTTACAAGGTATTGATTTATGTGGCATAGTAATACATTATTTATAGAATACAATTTTTTTTGTGTATGTGAATAAAAAATAAAGTCATAAAGAGTTGTAATATGTAGACAAACTCTATGGTAGAAGCCCTTCATCACCTTCTAAGCAATAATGTAATCAATTTTGTGATAAGAGCAAGCACAATTTTGAGCACCAATATCACTAGCAACACAAGGTGCACTAATTCTTCCATCTTGATACCATTTTTTCCTTTGTTGAAGTAAATCAGTAATGAAACCATCAAGAGTTTCTCTAGTTATGCCTGGCATAACAATAACATGTGCCATATCTCTCACACAAGATAGTTGCCAACGACGAACGAATTCATGGTCACGAGGCCTCTCGAGGACAACTATGATGCTAAGCTCATTCAGCATAACACTGATTCCTGCTTTTTGAAGACGGTCTTTTAAGTATATGGCATTGTCAAGACATCTCTTAACGTCTTTCTGAAAGCCAATTTGACCTTTAGCACTTAGACTGTACCATAAAAAGATCGGAGTCAAACCATTCCGACTTCCAGAAATTGTAGCATCCACGGAAGCAATGTATTCCACTCTTCTTGAAAGGTTGTTAATGTAACTTTTCCTTGTTATTTGAACTCCACAAGGCATTGGACATCCCAAAAACTTGTGACCAGAAATTGTCACACTTCCAATTGGCTTCTTGAAAGTAATCATCTGTTATTAAAAAATATAATCATAAATATTAGAGTTATTTTTATGTTAAGCTAATATACTCTAAGAAAAAAAAACTTACATTTTTAATAAAAGGAATAATAAGTCCATTTAGTGCTGCATCACAATGAATATAAAATTGATCTTGTGTATAGCCACAATCTTCAAGTGTTTGAAGAATAACATCAAGATCATCAATAGCTCCTTTAAAAGTAGAACCTATAATTAAAACAAATAATTATTAGAAAATGTTAACACAATAATTATTATTTTTTATTAAAAGGAAGGTATTAAAGTATTTACCAATTGTAACATTAATTATTGCTGGTTTTCCCTTGTTTTGAAGTAATTTAGCTTTTAAATCAGAATAATCCATTTCTCCATTTATTGATGCATTAATATTTTCAAAATCCATTCTATACATCATTGCTGCTTTTGCCACTGAGTAATGAGAGTCTTTTGATGCATATAAAATTCCATCTGGAAACAATTCTCTCCTACAAGAAAATAAAAATTAATTAAAAATTAACTCTCGAGAATCGAAACATCAGAAACTTAGTCAAAATTGATACTTACCCAACCAAAATGCCATGTAAATTTCCTTCAGTACCACCATTTGTAACATAACCCCAATATTGATCTCTTTCAATTTCCCATAAATCAGCAAACCAATTTAAAACTGCCACTTCAAAATCTTTTGAATGAAAATCCACAGTATTTTGAAGAAATGGATCACCACAATTATTTAAATGAAATTGCAAAAGTGGGGCTAAATTAGCATAGTGCTCATAACATATGTTCACTGGATAACCTGAAAAAGAAAAACAAAAAAAAAGATTTCAACAACTCAACATTTACAAATTCATACAAACAAACAAAATATAATGCATAGTTTTCGATTGAGTCAGTCCATTTTGACAGCTTCAGTTGAAAATACAAAATTGCTCGCGATAGCAATTTTGTCCCTTCCCTTTTGAAAATTTTGAAAAGTATACCCCCTTTAATATCTATGTATACGAATACACAACTACTCAAAATTTACCAAAAGAAGAAATTGTCAACATATAGACTAAAGACAAGTCTTGCTGTCAACTTTGTCATCAATTTACTAAAAAAAGATATTATAAATTACAAATATAAATATTTCTTTTAACTTTATTAGGAATTTAAACATGTAATAGCGCGTTAACTAATATAAAAGACTAATGAATAACGTAAACATTCTTTATACTATCAGTATATATAACTTAAAACTAGATGATAATTACCGATATGATAGTTGATACGTTGGGTAAGTGTATCAATATAATTCATCAATGTACAATCCAAACTAGGTCCATCATTTTTGCCTGGCTCAGTCACTGAAAGATTCAAGTTTTTTCTTGGTGTTGTAGGTGTTGATGAGATCTTAAGTCTCATCATTTCACCAAAATCACCATTTACAATTAATCCAGGTGGTACTAATCCTCTTGGAGTGATTACTGATGGCTCAAAATCCTATAAAATATCACAAACAAGAAAAATAAATAAAGTTTAGATATATACATGCAAATAACTAAAATATGATAAAAGAATCAAAGACGGAGGTGAGGGAAGCCTTATGAGTCACTGAAACGATAATAGGAGCGAAAACCAAAGCAGAAAGAAATAAGGGTTGAAGTTTAGACAGCTCAGAAGAAATTCTACGAAAAAAGTTTTGTAATATGTAAGAATTATACCTTCTCAAATGATAAACTTCCCATTCTTGGAGCTAAAGTTTTTTTTTTTGTTAGTTTTTAGAATGGAAAATCAAGTTTGGATATAATTATGTATAATATTCTAGGAATATATATAGGTACAAAAGATTGTGGGTTTGGGCACCAACCACAACTCGCTTTTATTTTTTGTTTTCTTATTTCCTCACATTTTCCTATTTGTTTCCTCTTTGTGTTGTTTTCCCACTTACATAATTTTTTTAATTTAAATTAAAAATAAGTCATAAGTGTTGCACAGAATATACTCTTTGACTCCGTGTTACAAAGACTACTCAAACTTTGGCAAAAATGTTAGGTGAGAATGGTAAAATACAATTCAAAGATTAATGCACAAGTGTTTCTAAACTTAGAGCTCGTAAACAACAATAACATATTCAGTAAAATCTTATAAGTCAGGTCCGATAAGTGTGAGATATAAACAGAGTCGCAGATCTTATCTCTATCTTACGTGAGGTAAAAAGTCTCTTTCCGGTACACCCTTGACAAGAAAAAACTTGAGGTTGTAAGTAATTCATTTTATGTTTGTTATAATAGTTTTATCAATTTTCAACAACTATAAATTATATGGAATTTGACACGTTATTAGTATACCATTATTTGACAAGTGGTTTCTAAATTTAGACCTCGTAAACGATAATAATAACCTATTTAGTGAGATCTCATTACTTAGGTCTGGAGAGGATAAGGTATACGCATCGTCGCAAACTTTAGCTTATGCTTATTTTGTATGATATTGAGAGATTTTTTTCGATAAATTCTAGACTCAAGAAAAAACTCGAACTCGAACATATAAATAATTCATTTTATGTTTGTTTTAGTTTTATCAAATTTCGACAACTATAAATTATATGAATTTGACACGTTATGAGGATAAAAACATTATTTTTTGCTTGCCTTTTTGATGTATCGCAACTACTATGTCCACTTAATAACGGCCATCTGCCACTAATATATTTACATTTTCCATTATTTATCGACGCAAAAATATTTAGCAATAATTGAGTTAATATTAGAGTTATTAAAATCTTTAGTGATATTTGTATAATATATTGATTAGAAATATTCATATTTATCATTATCGCTACATATAATACAACGGCAATTATATTATTACAGCCAAATATGTTATTTATTATAGTGATGCTCGCACTAATCATATAATAAGATTTAATTACTTTTCTGAAATTTGGACAAAGTGTATAAGTATGTATACTATTCATACCAACACAAAATCATACTTGACTTCAACTGATATCAAATGGAGTCTCGATTAACCCCATGAGTCTTTAGAACCCGTTCTGATCATAAATTTCAAAAAATGTTTAAGAATCTATAATTAAACGCTAGTTTAACCTCGAAACAGACGTTTATTTAAGCACCAAACCAATACAATATTTAAGTAATATTATTGTTATGACCCTTGTTTACCATTTCTTCTTTTAATACACAAATAAACTATATCCCAATTGTTTATCATACAAGAATAATATTAGTTACTTTCAATCAGATTTTAGGAAACATTTAATTAATTATTAGTACTTGATGATTGTCCATTTAAGTAAAAATTGTACTTATGTGAATTTTCTTTTCTTCAAAAATAAAGTATTATTGTTTTGTGGACCGTTTGAGTGTTACATAATGTATTTCTAGATCATAAAAAAAATCAAAATTAATAAAAGTCACTCGAGACCAAGTAAAGATTGAAAACTCATGGAATAATTCATGTGAAATTAATTACATGTCTTGAACTAATTCAAACGAATTAGGTACTTTTTAAATTGAACAATAACGTAAGTAATAAAAAAATATTAAAATTATTGCCTCAACACTCTAATTTTTATTTTTTTAACACAAAGTTGGAGAGGAAAAAAGAACTTCTATATACGACTAAATTTGTTCTCCATAATCGCCTTTCGTGTTTATATCAAAATCAATTAATATACGATCAGTATTTTTTTACATAAGCTTTTATGGCATTTACATTCGATTAATAATATATATACATTCTTACCAAATCAAATCATTTACCAATAGTAAATTTGAATGATTTGATATAAATATTCGATACGGAAATTTGGGAGGAGGAAGACATGCAAATTTTTAGGAGTTCAGTGCAATTTCTTCAAGACTTTCATAGACTAATTATATTTTAAATAAATGGTTGCACCATTGTGTGGTCCTAGCACTTTGATATTTCTTGGTCTAAATCGTATGTAGACTGTCCTGTTTTAGTAAAAGTCACGTCTACGTTCTAATTTATGGGACACCGTTTGATCTGATATAAAATTTAAATAACAAAAAAAAAACTTTAAAAATTTATCTGACTATTTGTGTGACTATAAATATACATAATTTCATTAAGAATAAAAAGAAAATTTTAAAGTTAAATTATTTTCAATTATAAAAATATGACATTTTTTTAGTGACATATTATAAAGAAAAATGTGTTACGTAAATTGAAATCGAAAAATAATTGTTTCCTCCCTCCTTATTTTTTTTGTCAATATTGCGGTTATAGTGAAATACAACTGACAAAGGAAATAAAGGTAGGTATAGTTCGGACAAATTTGAAATTAAAACTTTTAGTATTCTTAGTTTGAATTTTCGTATTATACATTTTAGATATAACATTTGAAATATTCAATTTATTTGAATTAGACCTTTTGTTCGAAATGTGTGTTTGGTAAGGAAATCATTTTCTGAAAATATCTTATAGTTTTCTCATATTTTGTTAGCTTAAATATTTTAGAAAATATTTTCCAGATGAACTTATTAATTACCTTCTAGTTAGAGGAAAATGACTTTCCAATGTAAAGTAATGAAGCTATTGAAACAAAAATCCCTTTCAATCTCATCCCCTAACCATGATCTAGGATCCAAGATTCGACTCCCAATCCAAGATCTGACTCATTATCCCCACACATGAACTAACTCTTGACCACAAATCGGGACCCAATTAATCTCAACTCTCGAACAACCCGGAATTCGAAGTCAACCAGCAGGAACTATACTTTTGACCCCAAACTTGACTTAAGACTTAGTATCAGACTCTCGATATTGGACTCGACTCTCGATTTCCAAAACTAGACTCCCGACCTAGACTCGACTTGACCTTAGCCTATGACATGACTCTCGATCGACCTCGACTGGGTACCTGATATCCTACCCTGACCTTACTACTGACTTTTAACCTTGACTCGAGACCTAACCTCCTCACAAACTCGAAACACGACCTTGCCCTATCCCCAATCCCAACTTATGGGCAATATCAAGTCCTGGTTTAGGGCTGAAATTTTTATATCCTTGTTCGGAATCAGTTTCGGGGATAGATCTTGAGTCACCGTTGGATCTCAGGTCATGGTTGGGATCATTTGTTGGCGCCTAAGTTAGGGTTAGACCAAGGTCAGGTCGAGGTTAAGGTTGTGTCCTTAGTCATGTCGGGTCTCAAATCGGAATCAAGACAAGAGTTTGGTTTCATATTAAAAGATGGGTCCAGGCTATACATAAATGCTTTTGAAATAATATTTCTGTCTTACACGCGAACATTGTGGTACCACCACTCCACCAGGAATTGACAAAATCATGTGACACCTTATGGTACCACTACTCCACAAGGTCCACTTGGATAGATCATGTTCACCAAGCACCCTCTTAAAATGCTTGGATATTAATGCACCAATAGAAAAAGTGGTCCCAAAGGAAAATAGAATTACTCTCAACTTGGATCTAAAAGCCATTGTCAAAATGAAAAACGTTGTTCCGAATGGGAATCAAGTACCTAACTTTTGGTGCAAAAACCACATGTGATACTCATGCACCCAAATCTCTTTCATTGTTATACCACTAGTAGGAACAACAATTTTTATTATCGCAAATTAATCAGAAATTAATGTTATAAAATATGATTCTTTTTTTTTATTCATTTTCCATAGAATCAGATTATAGGAAAAATGTACAGTGAAAAATAAATTCTCACTAAAATACTAGAAAGCTTCCTGATTTTTTCGTGTGAAAACACTACTATTTTTTCTTTACTCACAAATTCAATCAAAATATCCATAGAAATGATTATTGAACATTTTACTGTGAAAAACTTTAATAGAAAAATAGTGATTTTATAGTAATGTATGGGTTGCAATCTTGATCTACGATTATCGAAAAAATCTAGACGGACGAATTTTATAGCTAAATAGAAACTATCATATATATCCTTATTTAACAACATATTATGTAAAACTATTATCATCTATGAGCAATTTATTCATGGATTAACGAAGAAGTTCATAGTTAAATTCAATTTTTTTGTTGAGGTTCAGTTTTTACTTTGTTAGTTATAGTTACTTTGGCGCAAAATTTACAATAATATACCTAGTGTAATATCATAAATTGGAGCCAGGGAAGAATAGCTTGTACACAGACCTTCAGGTAAATTTAATTAAAAAAAGATTTTTGAAATTTTTATTGTAAATATGTCATAATATTTATATATATAATTTTTAAAATTTATAGTCTGATATTTGTGTGACTATAAACATATCTCATTATAGAATTATAAGTGCTAGTGTGCTACCATGTACCAACCCATATTGCAAAGTTTATCCTACAATGTATCGTTCTCTTAATAATGTTTAATGCATTAATTCAACTTATTATTATGCTAGGCGGCTTCTAGTTTAAGAGAATAATTCCTTTTTGATTTGGTAATCATTATCTTGGCTAGAATAAATCTATTATTATACTAGATTACTAGTGATTTATGTTTGACAATTTGATGAAAGAAAGTTAGTTAGTACTTAAAAAGGGATCTTCCCAAAAATAATAATTATCATGTCAAATTTCTACCAATTATATGTATTGTTTGAGATTATTATGATAAAGACTAATTAAAGATACTATTGAGCTTTGGGTGGGTGGGTAAATTATATAATTCCATGATTGAAATTTTAGGTTATCTTACATGATTTTTTTAAAGTTGAAAATATCTCAATTTTTTTTAAGTGAGATCTCAAATAAATATTTTACATAATTTTCTTTTGTTCATATAAATAATTCATAAAAACAATAAGCCACCATTAATATCGATATATCTGAAATCGTCAAATACTCGAGAGTTCCTCTATTCAATCCTTTTCTTTCTACGCGGTCTAAATGAATTATCTAAAGGAATCTCTTATAGGACAACAGCCATGCATGAACAAATTTTTTAATTAAATTAACTATGCCATTTGCAATAATTAATTTATAAGCTTTTGATTAATGAATACAAATCCTTTACCATTTAAACAAGATCACCTAGTAAATTAAATTACATTGTTTATAAAATTTGGGAGTGGGTAATCATATTCATGTCTTATGAACTACAAAATCAAATATATTAATTTAAAAAGTAGAGTATATACAAATGTAATTGTCCTAAATAGTGTAACTACTAGGTTTTTGGATTTCCACCATCACCTTTTGTCTAATTAGATTTTTTTTCATTTTGGTTTCTATTAGGTATTCAGAGTCCGCTTGGAGCTCGAATTAAATTCAGATCAGCGATCACGCATGACAAGGCTTATTTGGGATGGCGCTTCCAACAAGATTTCTATCAAATTCAGGGCTCGAACACGAAACCTTTGGTTAAGGATAAAACAGTCCTGTCACTACACCTCAACTCATGTTGGTGGCTAATTAATTAGATATATACATTGAATTTCATTATTTAAAATCAATAATATTATTATAAAACTAGCACTAGCATTACAATAACTTAAGTATATATTCAGTCGGCTAAGCACTTTAATTTGTTCAAAAATCGACCAATTTCACACACAAAAAAATCATAATAGAAAATTAAAGTTGTTTGTTGTCAAAAAATAAATATTTATATTGAAGTTGTTTTTGTTGACGCAGCAGAATAACTTAATTAGAGACATATATTAATGAACTTTTTAAGTTTTAATCATTTGTCCTACGTACATTTTAATATTTTTGTTGATAAATACTTGAATTAAGATAACCTGTTTACATCATATCTTTCCGTAAAATCTACTAACATAAACTATTTTGTGCACTAAATTACTTCAATACTTATTTTAGTCTAATGGTTTAAATGCATTACCACAATTAATTTATCAATTGAGCAATAACAAGAAATAATAATAAATTATTTAATAGGGGGTTAGTTTGGATATTTTTTTCTAACTATATTGTGACTTCATTAATGTGAAAGCATGACGACATTATGCTTTTATTTTTCCTTTAATTTAGACACTGATATTTGATTTTCATTCTATATAATAATAGAAAAATTTGGCTATGGAGTTGGTAGCTATACAATGGTCATTAACTTTGTCAAGAATTGTAATATATATATATATATATATATATATATATATATAGACTGTTTGTATGAAACACGGAAGAGGACGTGGGTTAGAGAAGTGGGGGTGGGGGTGGTT
>NW_006239164.1:882495-911533 GCF_000226075.1 Solanum tuberosum
TGTAATATATATATATATATATATATATATATATATATATTGACCTTTTGGAATTGTGGCTGTTCTTGGAGATTAAAGGGCAGCATTGAAGGTAATGTGGGGTTCCTTTGTAAGGGTTTGTTCGGTACGGAGAAAAGTATTTTTTAAGAAATACTTTAATTTTCAAATTTCTTACGAATGAGAAAAACGTTTTATAAGTAACATAGCTCTTCCCACCTTCACTCCCACTCATAGCCACAATCTTGATCACCCCACAGTACTACCCTCCACTCTTATCTAAGGGTGAAGTCTGATCTAAAATTTCGTCCATTAAATATTACGTTGTATATCTAAGCCTAAATTATATTTTCTATGTCTATATATTAGATGTTGAATTCTCTTGACGAAAATTCTGACTCCATCATTTCTCAAACCCATAATGTGTTTGCCTAGAATAATCACAATTATTTAAAATGCTTTTTATTTTTTACTTATTTATTAAAAATATTATAAATAAATTAAAAAAGTCACTTATTTTCAAAAAATAAATAAATTCTTTCCTACCTAATACACTCTCCAAGTCTACTTTTTCATCCCCACCATTTCTTCTTCTGGTCGGTGATTAAAGAACAAAAATTGATCAAACGTATACACAATAAGATTGAATTAATGGAATTTTTGAATTAATGGAGTTTTTTTATTATGGATTGGAGGGAAAGTGTGACAAAACAGTTTTCCTCCCCTTTTTTGGTTTCTATCCGATGTTCAGTATTCATATTGAATCCCGCTTAAATCCGGATTTGCGCCAAAAAGTCCCACAGTGGGGGATAAGGTGCTTCCTAATAAAGATGGCTTTATATTCAGAGGAACTCAAATCCAAAACGTTTGATTAAGGATGAAAAAGTACCTATCACTCCACTATAACTCTCGTCGGTAATTTTCCTTTCCCTTGTTTGATCATATATTAAATACTATAGACTAACTACTTTCTATATTATTTTATGGGATTAAAAATAAGCCATTTTTTGTTTTCTTTTCTTATCTAAACACAAGTGGCGTACGCAGAATATTACGTAAATGATATTAATTTATTATAATATTTGACTTTGAAACTTTCATTGTAACTAAAATCATAGTATGTATGCATATACACTATGCGTTTAGCTAAATGACACTCTTTATTAAAGAATGGCCCAATCATCACTCCCTTTGTATCATTTTTATTAGTATTTGGTTTAAAAGTAAGTTGAGTTATGCAAGAATATAAGTAATATAAATATTATTTATATCTTAATACATAAATATGGAAAAAGATAATAAAATATTTTACTTAATTACTAATATTTTTTTAAGGAATATGTAAAAAAAAAAAAAACGAAGTAATTTGAGATGATGGAGCATTGCATTATCAATAACAATAATATATTTAGTATAATTCTAAAGATGAAATTGGAGAAAAATAGAGTGTATACAAATCTTATATTATATTATCTTATGCTAAATTTTATTTCAAGATTAATTCTTCTTATACTCAGATCGTTTAGTTGAGAATGAGTTATCCTGGGATAAATTATTTCATCATTTAAATGGGATAACTTATTTCACTACTAAGATATAAATGATGAGATAAATAATTCCATGACTACCTAATACCTCCAACCAAATACAGAATAAAATAATTATACATTTTATTCTGAAATTATTATATCTTATATCTCACGCCAAACGACTCCGTAATGTTAATTGTCAGAAATGCAAAAGGCAATAGGGAATAGGGAACTAGAGTGATATTTGTGAAGATGAAAAAAAGTCTAATTTTACTGCTTGATATATATATATATAGTCAATATAAATACTTTTATTGGTGTCCAATTATGACTACATTAAGTAGGGCTAACGTTTGGGAAATTTTGACCTTTGAAAAGCAAATAATCTTTATATGCATTAATTCATTTATCACCAAAATGTTGGTGAGTTAGAAGAAGTCAATCATGTTGACTAGCTTATGAGAATTAGAATCTCTAGATTTTACCCCCTCCGTTTATCATTACTTGTTCACATACTTTAATTTTGCACGTCTTGAAAAATAATTTAGAAAAATAAGTAATCAATATTGAGGATAAAATAAAGAAAAAATAATTATATTTTTTGATATGTTAAAAATGACAAATAAAAATGAAAAGCCATTTTATTTAAAATATATACTTGATATTTGTATTTAATACGTTGGTGGCAACATAGTTTTTAGTTGGTATGTTTGTAGTCCATGCATTTATGAGTATATTCAGCAGTTGAAGACTTCTACCTGCAGGCCAAGACCAAGAAAATATATGTTGTACTAGCTTTTTGATCGGGTTGAGATTTGCGTCTGAAAGTTCACATTGAGGGATATATATAAGGTAAACACTTTTTATTAAAACTGCATTTGTGTTTTTATTTTTTAGGACTCGATGTGATATTTATGATTAAAGATTGAGAAGTACTTGTCATTCTATCGACTAACTGTTATGACAATTTTTTATATTAAGGAATGTGATATATATATATATATATATATATATATATATATATATATTGTTGTATTCTTTTTGTTTAATTCACTCAAAACTTTCAAATCTTGTACCTGTCTTTGATCAGGTACTTTCACATGTTTGATGTGAATGTAACATGTGAGCATGGGCTACATACAATAGGGGGAAAAACAAAATTGAATGTTGAATTTATTTTAGTGACATCTTCATTGTAACAATATATGGAATTTAATTACAATTAACAATATTTGATTGTTCAACATATATACAAATATAATTAAAAAATTGTTTTGATTTAACTCGTGTGTATTTTTCAAGAAAAAACAAAATTGGTCAAATTAAAATACATATTCACTTCCTTCTTGATAATGTTTTTTGTTTGTTTGTTTGTTTATTGCTACTCTTATTTTAAAAAACAGTCAACAAATAAAAATATTTATAAAACTAACTTGACTAGGGGAATATTATTAATAAAATAATTATGAGCAATTTCTCATGGTATAGAGCTATATTTAATCCTACCAAATATATATATATATAGTCAATATAAATACTTTTATTGGTGTCCAATTATGACTACATTAAGTAGGGCTAACGTTTGGGAAATTTTGACCTTTGAAAAGCAAATAATCTTTATATGCATTAATTCATTTATCACCAAAATGTTGGTGAGTTAGAAGAAGTCAATCATGTTGACTAGCTTATGAGAATTAGAATCTCTAGATTTTACCCCCTCCGTTTATCATTACTTGTTCACATACTTTAATTTTGCACGTCTTGAAAAATAATTTAGAAAAATAAGTAATCAATATTGAGGATAAAATAAAGAAAAAATAATTATATTTTTTGATATGTTAAAAATGACAAATAAAAATGAAAAGCCATTTTATTTAAAATATATACTTGATATTTGTATTTAATACGTTGGTGGCAACATAGTTTTTAGTTGGTATGTTTGTAGTCCATGCATTTATGAGTATATTCAGCAGTTGAAGACTTCTACCTGCAGGCCAAGACCAAGAAAATATATGTTGTACTAGCTTTTTGATCGGGTTGAGATTTGCGTCTGAAAGTTCACATTGAGGGATATATATAAGGTAAACACTTTTTATTAAAACTGCATTTGTGTTTTTATTTTTTAGGACTCGATGTGATATTTATGATTAAAGATTGAGAAGTACTTGTCATTCTATCGACTAACTGTTATGACAATTTTTTATATTAAGGAATGTGATATATATATATATATATATATATATATATATATATATATTGTTGTATTCTTTTTGTTTAATTCACTCAAAACTTTCAAATCTTGTACCTGTCTTTGATCAGGTACTTTCACATGTTTGATGTGAATGTAACATGTGAGCATGGGCTACATACAATAGGGGGAAAAACAAAATTGAATGTTGAATTTATTTTAGTGACATCTTCATTGTAACAATATATGGAATTTAATTACAATTAACAATATTTGATTGTTCAACATATATACAAATATAATTAAAAAATTGTTTTGATTTAACTCGTGTGTATTTTTCAAGAAAAAACAAAATTGGTCAAATTAAAATACATATTCACTTCCTTCTTGATAATGTTTTTTGTTTGTTTGTTTGTTTATTGCTACTCTTATTTTAAAAAACAGTCAACAAATAAAAATATTTATAAAACTAACTTGACTAGGGGAATATTATTAATAAAATAATTATGAGCAATTTCTCATGGTATAGAGCTATATTTAATCCTACCAAATTACTTAAACTATTTAATTTTTTTTCATTTTCATATAATTTCTAATGACTTTATTTTTTGGTTTTATATATTACTGGCATGGTAGCAATTGTCAAAGAAATTAGTAGTATTTAATTGATTATTCCTTCCCCTACTTAATATCTGATAGTAGGTTTAACGAATTAACAACTCTTAGGATATATAAAATTTTATTTTAGTAATGAAGTATAATATTTGATTTAATTGGTCGTAAAACAACAAAATCATCATGTAACTTTATTATGTAGTTTGGTAATTAGTTTTATTAAACTCCCACATTACTAGTCAATAGATGTATAAGTTATACGAGAATCTAATTATTATTTTATAGAGGATAAAGTATAAAATAAGAATGTGTGGATATGAATAAGAATAACCATTGATAGAATAAATCTTATATTATTTACTGATTAATAATTTTTACTCAATAATCTTTGTATAATTAATTCATGCATTAGACGGGTGTGAGAGTATAACTCATAAATTTAAAATCACTTATTGTAACTCTTTTAATGAGTTTAACGAGTTACTTAAAAGATAATTATAAATAATTTTATTTAATATTATTAGTTATATATTTTAGAATCAAATGTTAAGTAATCTCCTATAACAAATTAAATTACATAAATGGTATAACAATTTACTTCATTCATTATAATTTGTTTGTCTTAGTAGTTTGACTCGTTACAAAATTTAAGAAAATAAAGAAAACTTTTGAATATTATGATATTAAACTAGCCATTTAAATCTTATCATCTTAAATATATCATGCAAGATTGTTAAAATAAAAAGTTATAAAATTAAGAAAGAAATATTCATTTGTAAGAAAACTAACCAGGAAAGTACGTAAGACAAACAATTTGAAACAAATAAAGTATTACATTCCTTCTACCTATTAGATTATAAATGTCCTTAACATATTTAAATCTCATGATCTTAAGTTCTTGATGTGTACTTTGTAGAACTTACCAAATTATACTTTAATATTGTTATCTTAAACATATTATGTAGAAAGTTATAATTAAGAAGTTGTTAGAAAAGGAAAGCAAGACAAATAAATTAAAATGGAGAAAGTAATTAATAAAGGATTATGTGGACTAATAATTAAGGTCACGTGTTTGATTAAAATTTAATTAAATATTATATAATTATATTGTTAATGAAAGGACAATTTTACGCCTGAAAATAACGTTAGGGGCAAGTTTGAAGGACATTTTTAGGCATTTATAATATGTTTAGAACATTTTTTTTATTTAATAGATTAAAAAAATGATAAATTTGATCTAAAAATGTATTATTTATTTAATATAAACATTTCGTATTTAGTTAATTAAAAGAATGGATATTGGACAAATATACCCTTCCTTAAGAAAATAGTGCATATATATACTCCATCATGGCATCATCTAACAAGTGGTGCATATATATCATTATCGTTTAACCAATAATGCATATTACACTTTTCGTTAACATACCTACATTTACTAAATTAAAACAATATTTTAAAATATTTTTATTTTAATTCCAAAAATGTCAAATGTCTTTTAAAAAATATCTCATCTATCTTTTCCCCTCCAGACCCGACCAATATACTAAAAACTCAATCCCTCTTTTATTTAATTGTTTACCTTGTGACCTCTAATCATAATTTTGTTTATTATACGATAAAGTATGTATGTACCACTTGTTAAACTATATTTTCTTAAATCCATTTAAACTTAAAAGTCATATTTACGTGGGGCATGACATGAGCATTTTTTATGACTTTCCGTACTATTTATTATTATAGGTAGGGTTGGTAAGTTTTTTTATTAGTCGTGTCACTCTTAATAAACAAAAGAAAAAAATTTGAAATATTTGACTATGTATATATGTCCACATATTACATATTTTTTTATGAAACATTATGTGGCTTTTTTTGGCTAAAAAATATCGTTTTCTTGGTAGGTTATGTAGCTACAATTTTTCCCTACCAAACTTTCATTCAATATATATATATATATGTGTGTTAAATAAAGGTGATGATTGATGAAGAAGGTTACCGACTTACGATGGACTCAGAGTTAACAAGTTCAGTCATACAGTGTAATGTTAATCTAAGGTTATAAAAACTTTTACCAACTTTGATAGGGTTAGGGTTGAGCTAGCTTGATGCTAGGGGGTCGTCTGAATTTATTCATAGAAAAATTATATTATTTATATACGATTTAATTTTTTTTTTGTGTTTATGTAATATATGTTGGATCTCCCATTTGACTAGTTCGTGTGTTTACTTCTTTATATTTTAAAATTTTTTAATCAAGCTGGCTCCGCACACTGGATAAGGTTATACAAATCACGTCTTCTTAAAATGATAATCCATACATTCCTTTTTAGTCGATCTAAAAATATAATGACACATTTTTAAATTTAGTAATAATTTACCTTAAAATGTCTATTTTACCATAGTGGGATGATTTATAGTCGTAGAAATATCTATGACTTTGTTTTAGACCAACTGTTTTGATTTTTTTTTTTTTAATTTTATGTCAAATCAAATAACATCACATAAATTGAGAAAGAAAATTTTATGTCAAATCAAATATCATCACATAAATTGAGACAGAAAAAAATAAATTAAAGACCTTTTTCTCTAACCAAAATCTTTGAAATATTTCTTAGATACTTCTAATTAATTGTATATTATAAATGTAGTAGTCCAACTTGTTATATTAATTCTCTTTATTCAATTGTATATACGTTGATAAGATGTGTTACTAGAGTCTAATAATTACTTCGATAAATATTTAACATCTCTTTTATTGGTGTGATTAATATTTGTTTAAAGCGTTATATAAATTAAACCTCTTGGACTCATTATTTTCACTAAGGCTTGTGCATTTTTGCCTAAAATTGCATGTGCTATCATATATTAGAGCCTAATTAACCATTAGTAATATTATTTGTTTTGAATTTATTACTAATTAAGACTACATGGCTTGAACACAAATATTACTAATTAAGGTGACATGTGATTTCCATATGATTTATTATTATAATTGGCAAACCTAATTGAGCATATTGTTAAATTCCTAAAAATGGTATTATAATTATTTTTTTAATTCACTTTTATTTGTTTATTGTCCCGTTCAGCATATTAAAAAAAAGACAATTTGTTTTCTTGTTTTATCCTTGACATCTACTACTAATTTCTCAAATTATTTCTTTAAATTTTCTAAAATACTAATAGTCATGAGTATTATAGTAAAATATGCACTTCATATATTATTCTCTTGAAAGAAGTACAACCATGGTAATATATGGACAAATAAAAGTAAGCGGAATTTTAACATTCTTAGCAAATCCCACTAATTATTAATTAAGAGTCTAAATCTAAAGCAGACAACATTATTACTTAGTTGGATTATTCTAATAAAATATTCTAACTCTTATTACTTTTAGCGAAATAAAAGTAATAAAAATTATTATAATATATAGATTTTATTTAAATTTTTTGACTCCATGTGAATTCGTGTCAAAATTTGAATATCCTACTTCAAATTTCATCTTTCTTTTTTGGAATTATAGAATCAACAGTCAAGCATTATATTTCCATCCTAAAATTTTGCTTTCATATTACTTTAACCAAAAATAATCAATAAAAATATTACAAGTTACATATTGGGATTTACAAAATATTCAACAAAGAACCAAACACTAAAACTAGTCAAGTACTCCTTTTCTAGTCATGCTTTAATTTAATTACTTACCTTTCACACAAAGAATTAGAATTAACCTATATAAAAAATATTCTTTAGTAATCGATATTTTCCTTCGAAGGTAAAAATAATAATATTATAATTCAAATAGCGAACCAATAGTTAATTATGTAACTTTGATTGAGAGTCTTCTAATTTTTGAAAAGTTGAATAAATTTGAACTTAAACTCGATATATGTGTGTCAAACCTTTTTGTCGAAAATAGTTAGTGAAATTCATTTTGATAGCTACAAATACAAATTTGAACGAAATTAATATATAGCTTCTATTAAATTTTGTATTTATATTAAGTATATATAAATATTTAATTGTAAAATTAATAATTGACGAGTTCATACCATAAAATTTAAAATTTTAGCTCTGACTACGGAATGAGAGCAACCTAACTTGTATTCATCTTTTAACAGCTAATTAAATATATAGATACATTGCATCATCATAATATTATTTTATTTTAAAGAAGTTTCAATATAGTTCATATTCATTTCTAATTATTAGTGTGAAGAGAGAAAAAGTACTCAATTCAAAGGTTGATTAATTGTTTAAATAAATATTAAAATTATTGCTTTATGTTTTGTCTGTTGACCCGTACTCGAATCTTCATAATTAGATATTTTCCACTTCCTTTTAACAAGTACATTCTTTTTATTTGATTATGAGATTTTCCATTTTGACTTTTCTTCAAGGCTTGAGTTACAAGTTTTCATTTGGTGTTCTGGTGTTTGATATGTATATTCGAGTTTGATTATATTTAAATTTGCGTTGAAAAGTCTTATATTGGGGGAAGGAGATAAAGAGCTCCCTAACGACGTTGTATCTAAAGGGACTCGAACCCAATGCCTCTAGTTAAGGATGATGAAGGAGTACTTACTATTTCATCAGAACTCTTATTGGTACAAGTTTTGAGTTACAAATTCAAGTTTACTAAATTTAGAATATATTATTTATATCTATCAAATAATCTTTTTAAATGATAAATAGAGTTCGGGCCAAAATTGTTGAGAAATTAGAAGTTTACTCAGAATTTGAAGTTTATGTTTTTGAAGATTCTAGTTCTTTAAGATTAACGAGTCCTAAATTAATTATACGAGAAAAATTACGCTTCATGTCTACTTTTAAAAATATTTATACCATGTAATCTATATTTTGTGCATAAACACACGATTTAACTGATATTTGTGTATAAACATTTTGTTATACCGTTTATACAAGATTGATACTATATATATAATAATTTCCCCCCCAAATATGTATATTGGGCTACGTGATGAAAATATTTTCAAAAGTGGTATATATTTGAAAATTTTCCTCAATATATTTTTTTATATATTCAATAAATTAAATATAAATATAAAATTTAAACAAAAATTATTAAATTTAATTGATTAGAAGGTTATTTTCATTTCTAAATGAGTTTTATCGAATCCGTAATTATTGAAGCGAGTCAAGTTTAAATTTTCTCCAAACAATGAGAGAGTCTCCATGTGAAATTTTGACTCTAAAAGCGAGATCCGCGGATACGCTAGGGGCCCAAGCATTGGTCAAAATATTACTTCTCTTATCTTAATTTATGTGACACTTTTTGTTTTTTGAAAGTCAAACAATTTAAGTTTAATCAAATATTTGCGTGTGACTTTTTCAATTTTTTGAAGTGAAATTTATATATTTGTAAACTACGTAAAAAATATTATAAGTCACAATAATTGACGATTCAAAATGATTACGGTCAAAGATAGACTTATTTGAATCTCAAAATTTATTTATTTTGACAACATTTGTGAAATAGTACAAGTGAAGAGTTTTATGTAGCAAGTTGAACCACATAATATTGATATTTTTAGAAAAAAATGTAGTTGCTATGTATTAAGTAAATTTACTCTTATATAGCAAGTTGAACCACAAAAGACATAAATTGCATTAGATAAATTCATAGTAACGAGCTCGATTGAGAAATTATTCGTAGGAAAAATCAATCTTTCATCTATCTTATTTGTTTAAAATATTAGATGAATAAAATTGAACCTTCACTCAGCATTTTTATCTAATTTACGTTTCATGATTTGATTTTAGGTCATATTGGTTACATCAATTTATCAAAGATTCAGATATATACTATGAGTTACCTATATATATATTTGATTGAATCATTTTCATTTACTATCTCGAATATTTTAGCACTTTTAAAAAGAACTATCTTAAGAGATATTGCTTTATGACTCTACTTATAACATAAAACCGCATAGACCCACAACCTGCCCCACATTAATTTTTTTTAAAACCACTCCAACCCTCCTTGCATCCCTCCCCACCCTGCACAACCTTAAATCCACTCCACCCTTCATAGCCTTAAATCCATCCTGCCCCGTCCTGCATTCGTCCCTTTCTGTAGAGTACTAAATAACATATGAATACATAGGCTTTGCTTATCTTATACGTATTTTAAGCCAAGATAAATTAACTATATATATTGATTCCAAAATATCTCTTTTTGTGCAAATATTCACCAAATTACTTAAGCTCACTTGTTTTTTCATTCGCGATTGTCCTCACTCATAACAATCAAATTTGTTGAGTAATGTGAATATTCTGCCAATAGTAAGGTTTAAGTGATGGACTGATGATGACTTGGTTGGAGTCATGATTGAACATGATGTCTGCTTGATGAGCTTGTTTGTCCTGGTAAACGCTTGATCTTAACAAGTGATATTATATTCAAGGTTATGGGTAGGATTTCCATGAATGACATGATGCATTTGGCAGATGTTGGGAGGAAAATTGTTGGACAACGCCCATATCCTATGTCTATGGTGAGTCCCATGTGATGGGTCGGGAATAATCCGAATAGTAGTCATGATTGAACTTGACTCTTGCTTTAAGAGATAAAGTTGACCAAACAACACAAATTTCACTAGTTTAGTGTTTAATTAATTAAGTGTCTTTTGTGAGTTTTTGAAACTACTATTCTTACCAATATCCGGTCCCAAAATACATATCTAACGCATCCAGATATATGTATCTCAAATATATTGGATCAAAATTTGATGTAATTTGTTTCGGATACACTATATGCAAGTGAATTCACATATTGTATCTGACTCTCTCGCTAGCCTCTCTCCCTCTGTCCCTCGTCTCTCTCCTTAAGTATCTATATTTCAAAATTTATCAAATATCCATATACATGTATCTAGCATGATTCACATGTATATGGGATTTACTGCTTTTATTTCCGCTTGCCGGCATTTCCATCTTTGTTGTTGAGTTTAAGAGTATTTTAGTCTAGAATTTCTTTTATTAAACCTAAAACAATTAGTCTGCACAAATACATAAGGGGGGACAAAATGCAAATATCCATCCCAATTTTTTTTCTTTTGTGCAAACTAAAGGTGGTTAGCTAATGAAATTTAACTCAACCCGCTCATTTTCGATAAGCAAATTATTACCTAATCTCACTTGCTTTTTCATTGTCAATTGGAAATGATGCATGTGAGCTAGGGCTACACAAATTAAATTAAATTATTTTATTTTATTTTATTTTAGTTTGATTTCTTATTTGATGTCGAAGTTCACATTGGAGCCTCGACTAAATTCAGATTGTGCATTGCGAAACTCATTTGATGGTGATATATACTCCCAACAAAATTTCTCCATATCCAGAATTTAAACTCAAAATCTCTAATTAAGAATGAAGTCGTCTCACCGCTGCATCACAACTTGTAATTAGTATTTTTCAAATTTCCACTCAAGTAGTACTTAAATTAAGCCTTTTAAAAATATACATTTGTTCCACCTCCAAAAATCTTGCATAATCATTGAAACTTTCTCTTTTATATATATATTAATCAAAATATTAATATAACAATTGAATTAATGTTAAACACGCTTACTATTCATGTCAGGCAACTAACACAGCTGGCTAAATCTATTGCAAAAGCTCTTGTGTAGATTAATTAAAAATATATAATAGAATAGATTACAACAATCTTTTTAATTACTATTATTTTGGTTTTGCTTATTGTAAAAAAAAGAAAGTACTACCTAATTTTTTTGACTTGGTTCAAGATGGTGCAATTAATTTAATTTTATCCTCATTTAGTGGAGTTATTTTTACTTGGTCTTGAGTGGCTTTTATTTGATCTTTTTCCATGATTAATAAACACATTTTGTAACTCTGAAATGGTCATATATCATCAATAATGGTGAAACTTTTTTTTTACTATTTTGACTTGAATAACTTGTTCTTTCACGCACAATTTTTTTTTTATAATGAGAAAAAGTGGATTATTGTTACATCATCTCATGTAATTTAAAAAAAAATAAAGTTAAGTTTTTTTTTTAACACATGTGTAGTTACTTCTTGAGCAAGATTTAAAACTTCCAACATTTTTACTTTAATATTCATGTAAAATTGGACACACGTGTACACACATACACATATAGAGAGGGGGGGGGGGGTTTCATTTTTTAACCTTATTAGCATTAATTGCTTATTCCCTAAAATATTTGTAAGATATAATACAAAATATCAATTAATTATATGATTATTATAATAAAATACTACTCCCTTCATTTCAAATTATTTGAATTATTGAGGTGTTTCACACCCTTTAAGAAAAGAAGATTAAGTCATAAATTAGGCTTAACTTTCTATTTTTACCCTTATTAATTATTATCAAAATTATGATTAAAATAACTAAATATTAATTAATAACTAATTCCAATACTAACTAATGAAGGGTAAAATTGGAAAAAAAGTAGTCTTGAATATTGAACAATTAAGTTAATTTAAAAAATGAAAAATGTCTCAATAATTTAATTAATATGAATTAGAGGGAGTAATATCAATAAGTATTCTTAAAGCGAATAAATAAAAGTAAACATAAGGAGAAAATTTTTGTTGAGGGAAGTGAATAATTAGTGACAAATTTATTGTCTAGCTAAATATCATATTTAATTTGTAGTGTATATATGGGATGATGAGTCACTTTAATTAATTATAGAGAAGCTAAAGTATGTATTTTCCCACGATAAGGGGTAAGAAATGTAGTTGTGTGGGTCAACGACAGATGTCAAAACTAGAGTGAATATTTTTTTTAATTGACATAATATATAATCATACATTTAAATTTTGCCTCCATTTAAGTAAGTATTTCAAATTTGAGAGTGTACATTTAGATACTTCAACTGACAAATAAATATTGGCTTAAGTCATCAATAGCCACTTACAGTTGTCCGCATATTTCACTTGAACCCCTCAATTAAGACTTGTACCTATTGAACACCTAGACAGCAAGAAATTTATACCTATTAAATCCTTTTTGCTGACATGACAAAGTGTTTGTAGCATAATCTTTTAGCAAAAAAAAAAGGGAAAAAGATTTTATATCTTCTTCTTCTTTGAGAAAGCTCCCATCACCATTTTTCCATTACAAGTTGGAGCCATCACCATTCACAATTCTTTCTCCTTCCTTTTCGATTTTCAGCCATTCTCTTTCTCCAATACACCAGCTTACCCAATCAGTTGTTACCATCCACACATTCAAATCGGCCAACTTAAGTTTTTCGTCGGAAAAAGTGTTATCTCTGCTGTCACCAAAAATATTTATCCCTTGTTCATCTCTTTTGTCAAATTAAACCCAAACATAAATTAAATATAAATCTTTAAACAAAAGAAATACAAAAAAAAAAAAAAAGATGAAGTGGGGATTCCTTTTCATTGACATGGAATGTTAAGCAAATGTCATTACATAAAGACACAAAAAAGAAAAACAAGAAATCAGTGATCGATCGTCTTCTTACTTTAGTGTTCATTATTTCCGGCGAAACTCCATTTTTTCCAACAAGAATAATACGAATTTGAAATTATTCTTTGACATTGTTAATGTATTCAAATTCTAAAAAACTCACAACACAAGAAGAAGAAAGAATATCAATAAATCTAAATTGATGTTTGAGGATAAGAGTACGATTAAAGAATGGCCGCGTATGGTGTTTTGGGGTAGGTAGAGGAAAAGGGTAAGGATGGTTTTCTTTTTTCTTTTCTTTCTAAAAAAATACTATAATTTTTCATTATAATTTATTTTTTATTAGTTATTCTAGGCCCAATACCATGTGTCTTCTTTTGATTAGTTACTATGCCACATCATTCGCGAGTGTATAACACACACTCTCTTATTTCAGCTAATTGTCTATAAAGTGTTCGATGGGTAAATTTTTTGATTAGTCGAGGTGTTCAATTGAAACAAGCCTAAGATAAGGTGTCTAGGTGAAATTTGCGGATAACTTTAAGTGGCTATCGATGACTTAAGCCATAAATATTCAAACTCTTCCCTACTATGTCTCATGACATCAGACACGACATGACACATAAATTTTGAAAATGTCTAGATGGTCATTTTGTAAGTTGGAGTACTGTTCAACTAACATAGTGAAGACGAGTTAAGATCTCTAAATGTTTATATACTCTCAAAGTTAATTAAAGTAATGTTTAATTGCCAGTTATTATCAAATTTAAGTGTTTATCTGTGTATTATGCACAGATACTTATATCATGAAGTAAAAATTAGCTAGGAAGTAGTTGTAACTTGTATTACATCAAATCAAAAAATTATTAATATTATGTTATGAACATAGAAAAAATTGTCATTTGTAGTTGGTGAACATATGATTAAAAAAACCCCATCATAATAACACATTAGAAAAGAATGAATTATATTTACAAACTCGAGTATATACATCACCACTTGTTGCATGAAATATTTGATTTTTTGGATTTATATTAATTCTCACCTACCAACTTATTTGGTAGAGAAAGGGGCTAACAAAGTCTAACAAGTCTTTTGTACCACGAGGTCAAAAATTGGCCACAAATCATAATAATCAAGATGACTTTTTTATTTTTTTATTTTTTGCAATAGTGCTCAATCACTTATTATTTGAATTTATAAAACTGGGAAAAAAGGAAACCAAGAGGAAAAGGTGAAGGGGAAAAGAATAAAAAGATAAAAGGTGAAAGGAAAAATAAATAAAATTGTGGTTGGTGCCCAAACCCACAAACTTTTAGACCTATATAATCTCAAGATATTATACATAATTCTATCACAAAATTATTTTCCATTCTAAGCTAACAAATAAACTAAAAACATAAGCTTCAAGAATGGGAAGCTTATCATTTGAGAAGGTATATAATTCTTTCGACTTCATATTACTTAGCAAATTCTTCTTCTTTTTTTGGCTTCAAGTGGTTAATTTTTTTGTTTTATTATTGTTTGTCAATTTATGGAATTTAATTTGTTGTCATTAATATACTTTTAGCATCTAAAAGAATCTTAATATATCATATCCATTTTTTCTCTTTGGATTTTCTTGATAACTTGAGGGTTAATCTTTTTTTTGCTTCATCTTTATGCATGGTTTCTTGTTCCTTTTCTTGGAAAATTAATGGGAAAGATTGGTATACATGTCCTTAAATTTCTTGTGTTGTGTGGACAAATGAACCAAAAGAAAATTAATATCATTCAAAAGACTTTCTCTTTGTTTTATCATTTTTAGTCTTTTGCATGGTTCTTTAGTCCACAAAATGTGGTGGGGTGGTAAGTAATCCCTCTACATTTAACGAGAAGTTTCGGGTTCAAACCCTAGCCCGTAAAAATATAGTAGACTTTTATATGGTAGGAATTCTTAGCATCAAGCCTATTATATTCTTAACGTTATGGGTTTATATATACTCTTTATTACAATATAGTGAATTTTTACATATAAAACTTACACTACATGTCGAAAGTATTGGGTTCATATGAATCTGGTATCGAAACGCCGCATACACATATTATAGGACTTTCTAGTGCTAATTCAAATTAATCAAGCCCTAAAACAGGTATCGATCAAATACCTAAAGTTATGTTCATTTTTTTTCTAGGACTTTGAGCCATCAGCTGTGACTCCAAGAGGATTGGCACCACCTGGATTAATTGTAAATGGTGATTTTAGTGAAATGATGAGACTTAAGGTGTCATCTACACCTACAACACCAAGAAAAAACTTGAATCTTTCAGTGACTGAGCCAGGCAAAAATGATGGACCTAGTTTGGATTGTACATTGATGAATTATATCGATACACTTACCCAACGTATCAACTATCATATAGGTAATTATTCTTTTTTTTAAAATATGGTAAGACTTTTAAGTTTTATATATCGACAGTATAAAGAATATTCACGCAATCATTAGTAATTATATACTTTTATCTATATGTTAAAAGAAGATAGTCTAATACATAAATATTTCACGTTCATGAAGGATCTATGCAAGGGTCGCAGTCCGATAGTGACAAAATCAAGATTTTTGTTAAGGGTGTATTCAATATTTAAAATATACGGAGTAAATAAAAAGTGATTTTTTTTATGAATAATGTAGACAGTCTATCTTAATACAAGTATTAATGATTGTTATTGAGTCCATAATCTATTTGTTACAAAAGGATAGTCTGGTGCATAAATATTCGGTATTTATATAGGGTATGTGCAAGAGTCGCAACCCAATAGTGGCAAAATCAAGGATTTTGCTAAGGGTGTGTTCAATATTTTTGATACATATATAAAAGTAATTTTTCGATGAATAGTGTAGACAATCTACTTTAATATAAATATTAATGATTACTTACACCACTTGAGTCCATAATCTATTGCTGACATGCAAGAAGGTTATAAAGTCTTAGGTCAATTACATCGTTCCACGATGTCGTGTTGACAATTTCTTATATGAAAATTATTAATTTGAAAACTTGAAAAGTATAATTTTAAGGCATGTTCCTATAGCTAATTGACAAAATTACTACTATCTCAGCAATTTCAAATTATTGACTAATTAATTCTGTCAAAAATAACGGTTGACATGGTAAAAACTTACTTGCATCGATTATTAAATTAATATGTCAACAATAATAATAACATATCTAGTATTATCCTACAAAATAGGGTCCAGGAAGAGTAGAGTATTCCCAGACGGTTTCTGATAGACCCTGAGCTCAAGAAAAAGAAAAAAAAGGGTCAACAACAGTATAGAGAAAGAAAGAATCGAAATGAAAACAGTCACCACAAAATACAATAGACAACTTTAACCTAACAAATCATCATAAACAATAGTCATAAGTCATAACAAGTTATAGCGATAATCAAAGCGTAATAAAAACTAGATATGTTAAAATATAAACTTTCTTTACATAACTATGATTAATTTTCTTTGTTGTTCAAAAATAATTAATTATTTATTTGTTTTTATGATGATGAGTTGTTGAATTTTTTTTATTTTTTTTTCAGGTTATCCAGTGAACATATGCTATGAGCACTATGCTAATTTAGCCCCACTTTTGCAATTCCATTTAAATAATTGTGGTGATCCATTTCTTCAAAATACTGTGGATTTTCATTCAAAAGATTTTGAAGTGGCTGTTTTAAATTGGTTTGCTGATTTATGGGAAATTGAAAGAGATCAATATTGGGGTTATGTTACAAATGGTGGTACTGAAGGAAATTTACATGGCATTTTGGTTGGGTAAGAATCTAATTTTTACTAAGTTTCTGATGTTTCGATTCTCGAGAGTTAATTTTAATTATTTTTTATAGTTAAATTAGATCAGATCAATTTGATTATATAAAAGTATTATATTCAAATGAAAAAGATAGAATTTTTTCATAATGCTTTTAATTAGAATTTTTTGAGTTTTTAATTTATTTTTATTTTTTTGGTTGGTGAACAAATTTCTTGAGCTTTGAGTTAGTGGTGGTAACCAAATTAGTACAAAAGAAAATTATAAAAAAGATTATCCTAATTTTTAAAGTTTGAGTGCGTGAGCCCAAAACACTTTCTTCAACAACTATGCAAAATTGAACACCAAGTCTATAAAAAAATATATTCAAATGAAAAAAATTATTTTGGGATCATAAAGTCAATATTTTTAATATAATGGCAAAAATGTCAAGAATGAGATAATATAGTTAAAGAAAACAATTAAAATAAAATTAAAAAGTGTTTCATTTTATTTTTTTGACTTGTCTAATTTATTTTTTTATTTTTTCAGGAGAGAAATATTTCCAACTGGAATTTTATATGCATCAAAAGACTCTCATTACTCAGTGGCTAAAGCAGCAATGATGTATAGAATGGATTTTGAAAATATTAATGCATCAATAAATGGAGAAATGGATTATTCTGATTTAAAAGCTAAATTACTTCAAAACAAGGGAAAACCAGCAATAATTAATGTTACAATTGGTAAATATTTTAATTAAGATATTTTTTATTAATTATAATAAGCTTATACATTTTCTAATAATTTTCATTTTATTAAATATAGGTACTACTTTTAAAGGAGCTGTTGATGACCTTGATGTTATTCTTCAAACACTAGAAGAATGTGGTTATACACAAGATCAATTTTATATTCATTGTGATGCAGCACTTAATGGACTTATTATTCCTTTTATTAAAAATGTAAGTTTTTATTTTGTTAGAGTATATTAATTAGCTTAACATAAAAATAACTCTAACATTTATAATTATTTTTTTAATAATAGATGATTACTTTCAAGAAGCCAATTGGAAGTGTGACAATTTCTGGTCACAAGTTTTTGGGATGTCCAATGCCTTGTGGAGTTCAAATAACAAGGAAAAGTTACATTAATAACCTTTCAAGAAGAGTTGAATATATTGCTTCTGTGGATGCTACAATTTCGGGAAGTCGAAATGGTTTGACTCCGATCTTCTTATGGTATAGTCTAAGTGCTAAAGGTCAAATTGGTTTCCAGAAAGATGTTAAGAGATGTTTTGACAATGCTAAATACTTAAAAGACCGTCTTCAGCAAGCAGGAATCAGTGTCATGCTGAATGAGCTTAGCATAATAGTTGTCCTCGAGAGGCCTCGTGATCATGAATTCGTTCGTCGTTGGCAACTATCTTGTGTGAGAGATATGGCACATGTTATTGTTATGCCAGGCATAACTAGAGAAACTCTTGATGGTTTCATTACTGATTTGCTTCAACAAAGGAAAAAATGGTATCAAGATGGAAGAATTAGTCCTCCTTGTGTTGCTAGTGATATTGGTGCACAAAATTGTACTTGCTCTTACCACAAAATTGATTTTATTATCCCATAGAGGGCTATGAAAATCAATTATATATATTTGCTACTAAGTGTGTCTTTTTATAGACATGGCATTTTGTAATTTGTAACTTATATTATGTCTTCATTTATTATTTATCCACTTTTACAGAAAATTGTATTCTACATGTAGAATCAGTATTGTACCACATAAAATGTACTAATGTTGTGGGAAATACATGGTTTGATAAAAATCTTATATATTATGAGTCTTTTAAGATATATAAAGCAATAAAAATGTGTGTGAAATTTAAGATATAGTGAAGTGTTAATTATTCTATAAAGTTTTTCTGCCTTACTTTCAACACCAATTTACAAAAACTACTTCTTGAACTTTATCAGCCAACTAGAAGTAGTATCGGATGTGTCAATATCAATGGCGATTCATTATTTTAATGAATTATTTCTTCGAACATGAGAAGATTATACAAATACTTAATTTTTTTTAATGAATATATTTGATCGCAAAATTTGAATATAGAATTCAAAGAGATCAATTAAGAAAGGATACTCTGAATTATAGAACTATAATGAGATCTTTTCATATAAGTATTTTATTTAAAGAATAATTTATTTTTTGCTAAATGGATGTCAATTTAATTTATTAAATACGGAATATTATATATTAATTAAAGATAGAAGTGGTCAATCCATTGACTCTCAAAATTGGCATAATTTGAGGATCTCCACTATAGTTGAAAAATTCAAATATTCTTCTCTTTCTGATAAGACACATATATAGTTGAAAAATCGAATCATTGAACCCTCCAAATCTTTGAAATGTTCATCATTTCGTTTATATTAATGTTTATTTCTTTGTTGTTTTACTTTTTAATTATTTTTAAAAGCAAAAATTTATAGTATATTTTTTGAATATTTAAAGATAACGAACAAATAATTAATTGAAGTTTGATGTTCTATGAAATGTTTGGTTAACAAACAAAATTTATAATATTTTTTTTAGCATTTTGGTACTTTTTATTTCTTTACATTCGAGGATGAACGTGTGGTTTAGTAGGCAATGATGTACTGGTCCTTCAGATCGTTTCATTTCCTCTATTTTACCCTCTTTATAGATGTGGTTAGTTATTTTTTACTAACGATGATGGGTTGCATATTATTTCAAGGTGATCAGATGCATTTCAAGAAAGTTTTTTAGTTTTGAAAATTGAAAACTCGTAAAGTTTCACCAAAATCAATATTTAAATTTGCATACATAGGCTTCCTCAATGCACTACCAATGTAAATCAGTGAAAACTTGGGCAATTCCACACACATATAGTATCAATACATTCTTCTAGGTCTTATTACCAATTTAAATGTGAGCTTCATATAATTTACCATTGGCTTCCCTTCCTAGATCATATAGTAGTTGATAATATACATAGTTATACAATATATATATATAATAGTCGAGAGGGCTTTGAATTTTTTACTTTCAGATAGTCTATATTCACTGTATAATAATGTATACAAAATGATATATACTGTAATTTTTTGTTTATCAAGTAAAATAAAGAAATTTATATTCAAAATTTTTAAATATTTTTTTTTTGTTGTAGATATTTTCTTATAATTTGTATATATAATTGAACAAGTAGACACACACGTCCTACGTGACACACACGAAAAAAAACATAACGTCAACAGCAGGGTTCGAACCTGCGCGGGCGTAGCCCAACAGATTTCAAGTCTGTCTCCTTAACCACTCGGACATATTGACATTATTGTGTATAACTAGCAATAGTTTATATATAAATGAATAGCACTCCCTCTGTTCCGTTCACTTTCACTTGTTTACTTTAAATTTTACATGCTCGTTAAAAAATAACGATTAATATGGGTATTTGCCACAATATCCATCTTAATTGATGTATTGCCTTTGGATTTTGGAGAATAAATAATTAATGTTGAGGGTAAAATAAGAAATCAAGACTCGATAAAAAAATACTTTTATAACCAACACAAATTACATAATGAGGAAATGTTTCAGGGTGTGTTTGGTACGACGAAAAATATTTGTATATAATTCAGATAAATATATAGTAGAGGAGTTGGGGTGAGGGTGGGAATGGGGGCTACAAGGGTGGATGTGAAAATGGCGTTGTTGTGTTGAAAGGATACAATTAATATGGAATGTCACTCGTAGAACTTGAAGTTGTTTTCCTCATTTTGAAGGAAATTGTTGCACATGAATTTTACTGTAAGACTTATTTATTTATTAAAGTAAAGAAATATATTCTCTCTGATTCAATTTATGTGACTGTAATTTTTTTGAATAACAATAATACATTTTTAAGCTTTCTATTTTACCCTAACAATTTTTCATAGCACAAAAAATATGATGGCCCAAAGCTTTATATTCAAGTTTCCGAAAATCTAATAGCTATTTGCTCATATATATTTGATTGTGAATCCAATTTTCATTAATGCGGTAAGAATTCATAAGCTTTAAATCATGAATTATCCTCCGAGTCTCAGATATCCTCTTTCCACTCAATTAACAGGTAACATTGAGAACCATATTCCCTTCTATAAGTATCCTTATGCTGCATATGGAGAAGTATACTGCAACGGTGTGTACAACAACTACAAGCATGAAGGAAGGTGAAGCGTATTGATAACTAAAGAGTCGTTTGATGTGAGGTATAAAGTATAATAATCTCAGAGATATAATGCAGGTCTATTTTATCCTACATTTGGTTGAAGGTATTAGGTAGTTTTCAGATTATTTATCCTACCATTTATACTTTACTAATGGGATAAATTATCTCACATATATAATGAAATAACTTATCCTGAGATAGTTAATCCCAAAATAACTTGAATGTTGCGGTAACTTGACATTCAACATAAAACTAGCCAAGTTATGTTGAATCTTCAAAAGGAAGTAGAAAGATTTGGTAGAAAATAGTGGAACACTTTTGCTCAAAATTAGGAGCCCTTTTTGGTTAAAAATATATATATTTAAACAGTGTGGTGAAATCGTTAAGAAGTACTAATTTTTTCTTCTTCTAATTTAAAGAAAAATAATTTCGATTACATAGGCTATTGATGCCATATGATAAAACATTAGAGCAAACAACACAAATTCCACTAGTTTAGGGCCTAGTTACGTACCAAATACATGTATCTTCAATATATGAGGTCAAAATTAAGTGTAATTTACTTGAGATACACTATATTCAAGTGGATTCACATGTATCTGAGATACACAGACTCTCTTGCTTCCCAGCTCTTTCCCTCTCTCGCTCGCATCTCCCTCTCCATGCATCTCTTATGTATATATATTATTCAGAGTGTATCATATATGTATCTAGATGTATCTGACTTGAAATCTGATACTAAATTATTAATTAGTGAGACTACATGTAACTATTTCAAACTATAGGGAGAGTAATGTTTCTGTAGTTATGTAGTTTTTCCCAAAAAAAGAAAAAAAAGGTATGCCAATTATTGAACAAAATGATCATACCATACCAACTTCTCAATATTGATTTTTTAATTTGTCAAATAGAAAATAAAGTTCATCCGGGCCTCAATCCATTTAAATTCACATAAAACTTGGAAGAAATGACTATATTTTGGGCTTAATTAGAGATTCATAGGTATCGTTTACTTAACTATGATTTACAACTACATGTTGGGGGAGGAAAGAGGTGAGAGAGACTAGCTAGGAGAGAGACAAACGATATTTGAGAGAGATCGATGTGAGAGAGGCGAGAGAGAGGTTGAATACATATTGTATTTGTTATATCATGTTGTATCACAAATACAATTGATATAACTAATTTGTATCAATGAATACAATTGTATTAAAAACTATTGTGTTTAGCTACATGTTGGGTGGAGAGAGGAGAGCCAAATTGAGAGAGAGAGAGGGGTCATAAAAGATGAACAAGTAACATTGAGAACCATATTCCCTTTAAATCATGAATTATCCTCCGAGTCTCAAATATCCTCTTTCCACTCAATTAACAGGTAACATTGAGAACCATATTCCCTTCTATAAGTATCCTTATGCTGCATATGGAGAAGTATACTGCAACGGTGTGTACAACAACTACAAGCATGAAGGAGGGTGAAGCGTATTGATAACTAAAGAGTCGTTTGATGTTAGGTATAAGGTACAATAATCCTAGGGATATAATGCAGGTCTATTTTATCCTACATTTGGTTGAAGGTATTAGGTAATCTTCAGATTATTTATCCCACCATTTATACCTTAATAATGGGTAAATTATCTCATATATATAATGAAATAACTTATCATGAGATAGTTAATCCCAAAATAACTTGTTCCCTCTCTCGCTCACATCTCCCTCTCCATGCATCTCTCCTTATGTATATATATTATTCAGAGTGTATCATATATGTATCTAGATGTATCTGACTTGAAATCTGGTATTAAATTATTAATTAGTGAGACTACATGTAACTATTTCAAACTATAGGGAGAGTAATGTTTCTGTAGTTATTCCCAAAAAAAGAAAAAAAAGGTATGCCAATTATTGCACAAAATTATCATACCATACCTACTTCTCAATATTTATTTTTTAATTTGTCAAATAGAAAATAAAGTTCATCCGGGCCTCAATCCATTTAAATTCACATAAAACTTGGAAGAAATGACTATAGTTTGGGCTTAATTAGAGATTCATAGGTATCGTTTGCTTAACTATGATTTACAACTACATGTTGGGGGAGGAAAGAGGCGAGAGAGACTAGCTAGGAGAGAGACAAATGATATTTGAGAGAGATCGATGTGAGAGAGGCAAGAGAGAGGTTGAATACATATTGTATTTGTTATATCATATTGTATCACAAATACAATTGATATAACTAATTTGTATCAATGAATACAATTGTATTAAAAACTATTGTGTTTAGCTACATGTTGGGTGGAGAGAGGAGAGCCAAATTGAGAGAGAGAGAGAGAGGTCATATAAGATGAACAAGCAAGATGCTCATGTTCTACGTTACAAATCAGTTTGAGTGTATCTTATGCAAATTGTCATATAAGATGCCACGTAGAACGTGTATGTCTATTTGTTCAAGTTTAAGTGTCTACTTGTGTACACTTAAAATTGAAAGAAATATATATCCCAGTTAAGACCAAGTTAAACAATATATTTATGTGTTGTGAGTTTTCGTTAAGTTGCATACTATTTGAAATCACATTCATACCTTATCCTATAGAAGCACACAAGTCCTCAACTTGAGGCACACCAAAAAGCAGAGACAATAAAGTTTAAAGCACATATGGCACGAAAAGAAGACGGCAAAATATAATTATTATGGCCCTACAATAGATACTTTTATTACACACATAGTTTTATTTTTTACACACTTAGAATAACTCGTTAAGAATGCATATGTAAAAAATAAAAATAAAAATTATAGGTAGGACTTTATGGAGTTGAATATTTAATGGGCTCAAAAAATAATTTGGAAATGCGATTTTTAATCTCATAATTTTGAATTCCATGTCCATCTCCATGCTGGTAAATGGTTTGTCCAGTTCTTGCAATATTTATTGCACATTCAATGAATGATTTTGAGAATAATGAATTATCATGTTGAGATATGTTGAGCAATTTCCATGTCTCTTTTATCAAATAATTGATGTGTTTTCTTGCCTCTTTTTCAGAGGCACCCTTATGATCATTCATGTAACATTGAATTGATTTGGGAACATCACCTCTTTCCATTTCATCCTGAAATAAAGAATAATAAATTATAGGTAACTATTCATAATATAATAGAATTGGTTGCTTCAATAAATAAGGTAAACAACTTTTATTGATCTATAATATACACTACTCCTTCTATCCTACTCCACTATAACAAAAACAATTTTTAGCGGTAATAAATATACATATTAAAAAAGAGTGATAAAGCATTTATCGTCATTAATAAATTGACATTGGATCTATTGTCGCTATTGGCTTTAGAGTTTAGGGACATTTACAAAGAGTGTTAAATGCCACTAAAAATACATTTTTAATGGCAATTAAGTTATTGTCGTTAATTAATCATCACTAAAAATCATTTTTGATGTAGTGTTCCTTCTGTCTCTATTTATTTGTTCATTTTTTACTTGACACACCTATTAAGAAAATTATAAATGACAGTGAATTTACCATTTTACCCCTATTAATTGATAGAATTCCAAAATCAATTTATTTATTAAAGAGGTTCTACCTTTTTTTCAAAAATATTAATTCTATAAATAAATTGAGGATATAATAGGTAAAAAGAAACATTGTTTTTTCTTGATTTTTCAAAAAATGGTAAGTAAAAAGTCAAAATTGGACAAGTAAAAAGGGGACAGAGGGAGTACTTGTTTACTTTTATTTGTCTAATATTTTAAAAATAAAATACATTTTCACTTTTATTTATTGGAAAAGACGATTGTTATTTTCCATGATTTACACTTAGCATTAATTACTTATTTTCCAAATTATTTTTTAAAACATCAACTAGTATGAATATTATGATAAAAAATATTCATATCAATCATTGTTTTTTAATAGACATAAATATGCCTTTTAACTTGGCCTTGGCTTATGTTTATACCCTTCAATTTTGAGTGTGCATAAGTAGACATATATCTTATATAAAGTTGAACAAATAGACACACACGTCCTACGTGACATCCTACATGACAATTTGCAATTTACGTGATCATGTACATGCAGGTAAGTCTCATGTGTTTACTTTATCAACTTTATATAAGCTTAAATATTTACTTATGCACATTCAAAGTTGAAGAGTATATATGTAAAACGAGGCTAAGTTTAAAAAATACATTAATATATTATACCTAAAAAAACAAACCAGAAATATTTTGAGACGGAAAGAATATATGTAAGGGTCAAAAACATACCATTGATGTGGCCAAATCATCAGCAAGACGAATAATTGTAGCAGAACAACGAATTATGTGAGGATACTTGCTTAAGGATTCTATTGCCTCTTTGGTAATTGGATTTGTGACACAAAAGAATACATTAATTACTATCACAGGAATTCCAATTGACATCCATGCATTATCCATGTATTCTTCAAGACTTGGAGTATATCCATTGTAGTACCATTTTGCTTCTCTTAATAAAGCTTTGCACAAATCTGCCCACTAATTAATAACATGGATGCATGTATCAAATATATATATATGTATATAGAGAGAAAAGGGAATAAGGGCAAATTTATTCCTTAACTTTGTGATTTATAGCGAATTAATATATTCCTCGTTGAAGAAGTGATCTATATGTCACTACTAAAAATTCATTATTTTCTTATTGAAATATGTTTAGTGGTTATTCTACTAGATATTTTGATAGAGTAAGTGAGTATTGAAAAAATAGTACTCCTGCAGTTTCAATTCATGTATGTTGTTTGACTTGGCACAAAGTTTAAAAATAGAATGAATAACTATTGACTAGTGGTTTAAAACAAGTCATCTCATTAAGAATAAAATGAACATTTTAAAAAGAATTTGTAACTAATTATAGAAATGTGTCGTTCGTTTTAGGAATAACTAAAAAGAAAAGTGTCACATAAAGTTGACAGAGGGATAGTGTTTTAACAAAAAAAATTGAGAATAAGCTTCCAAGTATTTTAATGGGAATATGTTTCCAATTCTGCATTTTCTGAGTGAACTATTTCGATGAGAATAGGGTTGAAAAATCATGTTTTGTAACACAATTTTTTCATTGATTCACGACAGAAAATTTAGCCTCTTTGTTTCTAGTCATGTATACCTTTGTTGTCTATCAATGGATAAATATGTATCATTTGTTAGACAACAAGTATATCTACACCACTCTTTTAACAAAAAATATATTCGCTCTAAATCGCAAAATTAACGGGTATATTTGCTTCATTTTCCAGGTATACAAATTAGAGATTAAAACAAGTTTTTATTACTGATTTTGTAAGGTAGGGTATGATGTTAATCCCTTGCTGTTTGAGAACTTCGTAAGCAATTTCGGTGATACTGTTGAAGAGTGCAAGGTAACATACTTTCATATAATTTGGAAGTTGATCCATTGCTTTTACATCCATTCTGAATGTAACCAACCACAACCACAAACCACATTTTACTTGATAATCGAAAATTTTGATGTGACGGTGTTCAAATTTCGAGATAAATGTGTTTTTCTTCGATCAATATTTAAATATTTTGAATTGTTACTTATTGTGATGACATGTAGTAATTTTTACGTAGTTTCTAAATATATAATAAATTTAGTGTGAACGATCAAAAACACATCTAAGGTACTATATAATCAACGGTTTATTTTTCATATTATCGTTCAGGTATGAAAATTGAACAATTGATAGTTGAGATGTGTTTTGATGAATGACATAATACATAAATATGTCTTTTAACTTAACTTCAGCTGATATCTATGCCCTCCAACTTTGAATGTGCACAAGTAGACACTTAAATTTGTATAAAATTGATCAAATAGACACATTCATCCTACAGCGTCCTACAAGACAATTTTGTGTCCTATGTGGCGTCCTACTACGGATATTATGTCACATAGGACGTGTGTATCTACTTGTTCAATTTTATACAAGTTTAAGTGTCTACTTGTGTACACCCAAAGTTGGAGGGCATAGCAACCAACTGAAGCCAAGTTAAAGGGCATATTTATGTATTATATCTTTGGTAAATTGTAGGCAGAAAACTCACACACCCGATAGTTTAGGTACGAAACTCAAATGACCAAAATATTTTAGATGTGTTTTTGATCCTTCACTCTAAATTTTATTTCAAAAATAAGTAAATTCACGATCAAAATTAAAAAGTTTGACTCTTAACATAGCACGTTTTTAATTATGTAGTTTCTAAATAAACAAAAGATAAAAGTTACAGACCTTTCAACAGCATCAGTGAAGAGTTCCAACTCATCAAGTGTGCCATAGACATCATAAATATCATCTATGATGGTACCTAAAGCAGCCACCTTGGTCAACATTCTTCTACTGTTACTATATTGAGGCTCAAACATTGTCCCCACTATCCAAAAGAAAGCTTCAACAATTCTATCCCTTGCAAATGGCAAATTTTCTGCCAGGGATGAGCTCTTCCACCACCTTAATTAATAACATGAAAAAAGTTGGAGATGAATCTAGCTTCAAGAAAATTAAAGGTTGCAAAAGCAATAAAATTGTATGTACAAATTGGATCATAGAAAATTTTGTTTTAACTCTGACTTTGGGTGTGCACAAGTAGACACTCAAACTTATATAAAGTTGAACAAGTAGACATATGGGTCTTACGTGACATAATATACGTAGGACATAAATTGTCATGTAGGATATTTGTGTCTATTTGTACACACTTAAAGGTGTACAAATATTACATATCTCACCTTGATAGATATCTTAAATCTTGTTGGTGTGTTGATTGAACAATGTTGAAGTCCAACTTAGCAAGCTCAAGCAAAAGAGGATTAGAAATTGTCATTTTCTCATAAATGTTTAGGTACCAACTTGTCTCAACTCTCAACATCATGCAATGCAAAGGAAGTTCCAAAGCATGGCGGACTAATGCTTCAATAATAGTCACATAATTGTCTTCATGACCATGTTTATTATTATTCAAATAAGTTTTTAGATGTGACTCCAATAAAGTAGTGGTTTCATGAGTATCCATCGACAGGGGCGGCTCAACATAATTTGTGGCCTAAAGCGAAATTTTTATTAGAGGCCTAAAATCTATATAAATTTTATCTATATCCATTTATTTTTCTAAATTTCTAGATGTAAATTACTACTTAATATCTTTTATATAAATGATTTTTCAAACACTTTTTTTTTAATT
>NW_006239164.1:913536-915784 GCF_000226075.1 Solanum tuberosum
TTTTTTTTTAATTATTAGTTTTAAGTAAGATTTTATCAATTCAACATTGAAAAACATCCTTTTATTGAGACAATTATTATATGAATTATTAACACAATTTTATAAGTAATAAGTTGATAAACTTTAAAGATAAGAGTTAGAATCATAGAATCTGATTCAAAAAGTTGATAACTTGGTATACCTACTTTAATATGAAAATTAACAAATAAATTAAAAAAAAGAATTTGTAATGCACTTTGTTCAACACTCTTCGACTATTGATTCATATTTTTAAGAGTGTATTACTCTAACTATCAAAGATTTGAAGAAATAGAGTGCAAAAAGAGTTACAAAGGATAAATAATGTGAGTGTTAACGAAGAAAATGTAAGAATCCAAAACAATGTTTCCTTAATTTCTTCTATTTGAATAGGGTTAAGATACATAATTTTTTATTTATAAAAATTTGAGGCCCCCAAAAATGGGGGCCTAAGGCCAATGCCTAAAATTTTATAGGCAAGAGCCGGCCCTGTCCATCGAAAAGAAATGAAGCTTCATATAATTGTAATAAACCTTTTGTGTTGTTGCAAAAACTTTGATGTTTCAAATTGCCATTCTCATCCTTGAAATTCCCCAACATGTCTAATCAAAAGATGAGAAGAAATTAATGTCAATTGTCAGAGCATGTATGTAGTGCTTCCTTTATTTCAATTTGGTCTACTTCTTTTCTTCTTTTATTTTATAGCTAATTTAGTGTCTTTCCTTTTTACAAATCTTTAATTATAACTTTCGGTGTGACATGTTTAAGACTATAAAGATTAATCAAATTTTTTCTTTAATACTCTATCTGTCCAACAATAGTTGTCCACTATTAAGTTGGAACATCCCTTAAGAAACTATAAATAGAAGGGTGATTTTACTATATCACCCTTTGAATATAATAAATACAATATCTTGAAAAATGTAATAGACAAATGACTATAATTAATAATAAGGATAAATTAGGAACTAAGTGTAAAATTATTCATGGATTTCATAAAGTGGACAAGTATTGTTGGACATCTATTTTTAGTATAGTGGACAAACATTGTTGGACGGAGGGCATACTTTCTAAATTCTGTGTCAAATCAAAACAAGACAAACAAATTAAAACGGAGGAAACATAAAAAAGCAATTGTGTGGCTTTAAAGACAAATAAAAAAAGCGTCTTAAGATCCCAATATTCAAGGGGATTATTTTTAAAAAATAATATGGTTATAAGTTTCTTTAAAAAAAAAGATAATGGCAAAATAAATATTTATACTATCAAAGTTTTGCGAGTTTTATTTGTAACTATCACTTGTTCCTTTTTATAAATATTTTTCTTGAAAAACAAAATAAAGCTCTCTCAATAAAATTTGACTTTAGACCATCGATAATATTGAGCCGCCTAAAATAAGCTAGCACACACCTTGATAAATATGAAAATCATGTTGTCTCAATAGTCTAAATTTTAGAGCCGTGGAGTATAATGAATCTCCTGGAGTGTGTTGGTTTATGCTCCTCAAAATTTGCATGATTTCATCTTTGAAATGATAACTCACTCCAAGCCTTTGTAAATTATCAATAAGCTCCAACTTTTCTAATTAATATATCAAAATGTCATTTAATCTTGCTGTCTTAAATATATATTACTCGAAATAAAGGTTTTTCTCATTGTGAATCAGTGGAAAATTGTGCTATTGAGCATGACTTTCCCACTCATTTCTCATCAAACCAGTTCATTAGATAAATGCATAATGAGAAATAAATTCTAACTGAAATAGCGAGAAGCTTCCTAATTTTTTCATATAAGAACATTACCATTTTTTTTCTTTTTCTCACTAATCCAATCAAAATACTTGTGAAGACAACCACTGAACATTTTTCAATAGAAAAAATAGTCATTTTTTAGTAGTGATATCATGTGAAAAAATGAAATTAAAAGAGTAGTCAAAGAGGAAAAACACATTCCTTCTAAAACAAATACTCCCTCCGTCCACAATTGTTTGTCAGGGTAAGGTCATGCACACCCCTCAAGAAAAAATTAATACAAGGTGTAATTTGACTAATATAACCCTACTATATCAAGAATACCAAAAGTCTACATAACTTTTCAATTGAACTACACTGTCATTAAGGGCAAAATTGGAAAAAAGTAATTAATTGTTTCTTGATTGTTTGAATTGACAATTAATCTTGGACATCTATTTTTAGTATACCTGCCAAACAATTGTGGACGGAGGGAGTAT
>NW_006239164.1:915855-949217 GCF_000226075.1 Solanum tuberosum
CCCTCAAGGAAAATTTAATACAAGGTGTAATTTGACTAATATAACCCTACTATATCAAGAATACCAAAAGTCTACATAACTTTTCAATTGAACTACACTGTCATTAAGGGCAAAATTGGAAAAAAGTAATTAATTGTTTCTTGATTGTTTGAATTGACAATTAATCTTGGACATCTATTTTTAGTATACCTGCCAAACAATTGTGGACGGAGGGAGTATAAAACAAGCAAACTAAGAAAGCAAATTAAAATGGACAAAATATATATACCACATAATCATTGTGAATGGATTGAATATACTGAAAATCCCACATGGGAGGTTTGTAATTCCCACAACGCCTAGTATGATTTTGAGGGATTGTAGAAAGATTGGCTTTTGATATAACTAGTGAAGGTTTTCTTAGACAGAAAGAGGAAAAATTGTTGGTAGTAATAGGTGGAGATATGGCCAGGTATTATTAGCATCCCCATATTGGTTGATGCCTTTTGGATTCCCAACAAGTAGCTATATATATAAATAGATTCTCCCAAGCACACACCACTAACTTTTTAAGGGAAAAATTAAAAGTTGTATACTCCTAGTAGGGGAAAATATTTAGTATAAAGTACAGAAATCACATGTATTTAGGAGCTAATTATATTCTATTTCAGAAGTTTTTTCAATTACAAAAATCCTCAGTTTTTTAATTGCTCTCAGATACACTCCTTGGATGTCCGAAACATTGCAACTGATACATTACTTAAGATTTTGTTGTGTAGGATACATTGGTCTCTACTTTGTTATTGCGTCAGATACATTCCTCTGTTGTCGGATACATAACGATTCATAGTGGGAGGGATGTATTCGACAGAGGATAGAGATGTATCTGAGAGGAGATAGAGATGTATCCAAGAGGGGATTTTTGTAATTTTTTAAATGGTAGATAATTTTAGAGATTATAATATCTTAAGTTGTGTATTTATGCCACACAATTTAATATAAAAATATTATATTTTGGTTAGCTTATATTTGTGTATATAATATTATATATATTTTTATACAAGGTTAACACGTTATTGTTTAGGTAAAAAAAAATTAAATTTATATGAGGTTAAGGGTACGCATTTTTTATTTAACTACTTGTTAAATTCAATTATTAGCCGGTGATTATTGTGAGATTAGTAAGTAAGAAATGAAGTTAAATAGATTTTTTTAAAAATGAAATTTACATTATTTAAAAATAATTCAAAAAAAATTACCAAATTTCGATATTAAATGCCAACTAAATGCTTTTAGTTATATGTATCTAGACTATTTTTTTAACAGGTGGAATCTATAGGCCGTCTCAAGAAATTGATATCAATTTTCACCTAAACATTTCAATTTGGTTTTGCTCATTTAAACACTCATGGTAGGATGCTACTGTCATTTTGATATTTTTTTCACCAATCAACAAACATAATAATTAGAATAGTGTAATCCGCTCGATAATGACATGACAAATAACTAATTAAATGATTACACGTAACATATTATAATTAAGTAAAAAAAATAATTAAAATCTATTAATAATAAATAACATAAAAATACTGTTTTAAAAAATAGCTTATACCCTCCCCTTATCTGATTTTTTTCTTCACACTAAATAAAAAATTATCTTTAGTGACAATTAATTAACGACAATAACTTAATTGTACCCAAATATGTATTTTTAGCAGCAATCACCACTCTTTGCATATGTCCCAAAGCCTTTAGCGACACTGGATCAGTGGATCTAATGACACTTAACTAATGCCGGTAAAAATTTTAGGACTCTTTTTTAATGTGTCTATTTAGTGCCGCTAAAAGTTATTTTTACTAAAGTATCATCACACCGAAAAATCTCTTTTTCAGAAAGAACCTCCCCACCCCTCATGACGTTGTCCCATACCTCTAAATTTTCTCTGTTTCTTATAGAAGTAAAATTCATTTGCCAAAGAAGTATAAATATTACTCTCTCTCCGTTTCTATTTATATGTCATTATTTTAAATTTCACCTCCATATCTCATTTTATGCGATATAATTATTTTCGTATCACATAAAAAAAATAGTAATTAATTCAGATCTTATAAGCTAGTATATTACTAATGCAATATAATAATTTTCTCCCTTTTTTCCTAATTGATTTTTACACTTCCAAACTTTATTTTAAAAATCAAACTCCTCCGATTATATTTATGTGTGTCGGTGTCCCTACATCAACAATCAAACATCTTAATTAGTACGGTATGATATGTCTTTAATTTCTGACATTGTATCTCCCAAATTATATAAAAAGTAATTAATTCAAAATTAGAAGCTATTAGCATGTATTGTCTTTATATGTACAAGTTGTCCCTACATTAACAATCACATATGTAAAACAATTATATGGTACCTACATATTAATTAACATTGTTTATGTTGTTTAAATGAAAATACATTTATAAAAGATATAATACATAAATATGCCCTCTAATTTAGTTTCAGTTGACATTTATACCCCCGAACTTTGAGAGTGCACAAAATAGTATAAAATATGGGTAATGCTAAATGGCCAGAAATATTTGGCCAGAAATTTAAAAAGTCTATAATATCTTTTTTATTTTAAAATAAACTGATCTTTTTCCTTTTTTTTAATTAAAAAATATTAAAGTTAAAAGGGTATATACGTTTATTGAAATTGGCTATAGGTTGATTAATTCAAGGTGAAAAATGGATACTCGTTTGTTGAAATTGGTTACCGGCCGATCAATTAATACAAGGTGGAAAAATGGACATAGTTTTATGAAAGGGAAAATTACGCGGTTAAGCAAACTTATACTATTTAATTACTCATCATAGCTATAGTTTGCTATAATTATCACTCGCGACAAACATTATACATTAATTACGTGGGCTGACTTCGAGTTTGTATAATTAGCCACGTTTGTATATGTATAATTCACCAGAATATACAAATACATATGTACAATATATAATTATCTAACCGATATACATATACAACTCATCTTTCTCCCACTCTCTGGCCTCTCTCTCTCGCCTATCTCCTCCCTCTCCCAATCTCGCTCGCCTCTCTCCTCCCTCTCCCAATCTCGCTTGCCATATATACAAATACATATGTATAATATATAATTATCTAACTGATATACATATACAATTCGCCTTTCTCCCACTCTTTGCCCTCTCTCTCTCTCGCCTCTCTCCTCTCTCTCCCAGTCTCGCTCGCCTCTCTCCTCCCTATAACATGTAACTACGAATTGTAATTATCTAACTATAACTATGAAGAGTTATTAGGCTATTTTTGAGTGGCTATATGTGAAAGTTCCTCATTATGAAATTGACTACCGGCCAATTGCTTTATGCCTATAAATAGTGAGTTATATATCATTTGTAGGTACACCAACATAGAGAAGAAAAAAAATATTAGAGAATAGAGTGAGGTATATTATAGGCTATATGAAGAAAATAGGTTTTGAAGAAATGTGAGCGATATTTTTAGTGGGGTGAAAAATTTAAAAAAAAAAGGATTATTTCTTTTGAGTGTACAGTGGTTGTTATGTGTCATGATCTTTTGAAAATTACTTTTGAAATATTTTAACTATAAAAAACAATAAAGAAAATATACTTAGAAAGAGTCACTACATAATTATTTGAAGTAACTAAATTTAGAAAAAAAAAGATAATTTAAAAAGACTCTAACAAATAAATCTTTTAAAGATTTAGAGAAATTGAATATGAGGTTCATATTTTCATTTTGAGAAGGTTTTAGCATTTAAAATGTCTTTTAACATGCGGTTATATATACATCGATTTAATTAAAATATATTTAACTAACATTGAATAATAATTTAAAGTAAGGTAAAAGCATTTCTTAGGTCATTTAAGAAAAAAAGTTAACTTGAAACAATCTAACTATTTTTGAACAATCTAGCTTACTTAAAAAAAAATTCATTAGATGAAAAGCATTTGAAATAAATCAACATAATACAAAATTGGTTCATCATTAGAAAAATTAAATTAAGTTAATATAAAGTTAAAGTTAGAACTAATATCATCAAATAAACAAAATAAGATAGAGATAAATGTCTAAGTTTAACAAATGCCCAAAATGTAAAGAAAAAAATATGGTGTTCATGGAAGGAACAAGGAAGATAAGATGATAAGGATTAGAGTATAATAAGCTAAGTGGTCGTTGGGTACAAAGATTAATAATGCATTGATTAGTAACGCATGGACTAGTAATGCAGAGATTATTTTTATATCAAACGTTTGGTTCATTGATTCCCACTTAATCTTGTATTCGGTTTAAAACTCTACAAAAAGTTTCTTTTCAATTATACCCTTGAGTTATTATGAGATTTTCTATTTCCTATGATTGGATTAAGGTAGATAACTACCGGACAATATTATTTTTTTGTGGCCTTCTAACTAGCTAGGAGAAGAATAATTTTATCATTATGTTTGTTATTTTTTCACTTGATTTATTTGTGGGTAAATAATTGTCATCTTAATAAATTGATCACCCACAAAATGTCAATTTTCAATTTAAAAAAGATAAATAATTTATTTTTAAAAGCGAAAAGATGATAAACAATAGTAAAATCGAATAAACCATCTACGTTTACACATAAAAATTGCAAGTTATAGTTTTAATATGTATGCAATTTAATAAATTGTTGAAAATACAAAAAAAATCAGGAAACCACACACACACACACACACAAAATTAATAATACAATCAATAAATAATATATCCAATTAAGATCACAAACGTCATGTGGTCATATATTTGTCTTTTCAATTAGTAAATGTTAAGCAAATCACATTTCAAATATTGTATTGAATTTATTTAACAACAAACAACTCTCTCTAAATAACAAAATCCGTAAGCTAATTTATGTAAATAAATTTACCAGTTCAAGTATAAAACATAAATTCAAGAAAATAAACAAAATGATTAAAAAGATTTGAGGGGTATTTTTGTGTTTATTTATATTAATCTCATGATATTAGATCATATGTATTACTAATACCCCAAAATGTAAGATCTTAGTTATGCACCATATAATATCAAATAGAGTGTATAACTAATATTAGTTATACATAGGACCAAAAGTCCTATCAAACATAATGTACTAAATAATATCAATAGACTTTCTTCTAATACACTCCACCAAATACCTCAAAATCTCGTTCGCCTCTCTCCCATCTTGTTCACCACTCTCCCATGTTATCTAGTATCCCAGATACATAAGAATCCTAGATACATACATATACATATATCTAGTGTGTGTCTAGTGTGAATCACATATATCTGGGATGCATTCGAATCTACTCCCCTCCCTCCCCAATCTCGCTCGCCTCTCTCCTTATTTTTGTGTAGTTGGTAGCACATATATATACATAAGCGTATGATACGTAGACAACTTCTCATTAATAGTAAAATATGTAATATTTTAATAGTATAGATAAATAATATATATCATAGTAAAATATGTCTAATTGAAATGACTATAACTTGAGCTTACGTACGGAAAAAAAGAAGCAGATGTCTTTAGATTTAATTGTAAATTAACAGTATTAATTTACATTGTTGCTATGTGAGTTGATTGTTAGTAATCCTAGTTAGGAATCAAGTCAGTTTTTTCTTATAAATAAAAGAGTTTTCTTCATTATAAATTAATCTTTCAAAAAAAAAATATTCTTCTCTCTTCTCCTTATTTATTTTCTTATTCACAAAAATCAAGCGTTATCGACACATGATTACTCATCACAATATACATCAATGGTGGATGATCTAGTACTATTAGTCTCAATGGATATTATATTTGAACTTTTTTTTTTAAAAAAAAGGTAGGGATTTACTAGCTTATTATGTAAGCATGTCGATAGATTAGCAGAGTTTGATAAAAAGATCATAATTTTTTCATATGAACTCAAAATTCGACGATTCTTTCTGCTATGATTCCAAAATCAGGATATAGATCTAATGGTTCAATCAAAACACAATTCGAAAGGACTTATTTCTTAAATATTTTTAATTTTCAAAATTTTAAAAAAGAAAAACGTCAACAGCAGGGTTCGAACCTGCGCGGGCGAAGCCCAACAGATTTCAAGTCTGTCTCCTTAACCACTCGGACATATTGACATTGTTGTTTATAGCAATAGCAAAAATGTCTATCTAAATGAATGTATAACACTCCTTCCGTTCACTTTCACTTGTTCACTTAAGATGTTACACGTCGGATAAATATATTGATGATTTGATATATTGTCTTTGGATCTTGAAAAATGATTTAGAAAATAAATTATTAATGTTGAGGATAAAATAAGAAATCAAGACTCGATAAAAAAATAAAATACTTTTATGACATAATGAGGAAACTACATACTTTCAAGGTGTGTTTGGTACAAAGAAAGATATTTGTATATAATCTAGATAAATAGCAGAAGAGTTGGGAGTGAGGGTGGGAAATTGGAATGAGGCTAAAAGGATGAAGGTGAAAATGACGCGTGTTGAATGGATACAATAAATATGGAATGTCACTCGTAGAACTTGAAGTCATTTTCCTCATTTTAAAGAAAATTGTTCCACATGAATTTTATGGTAAGAATTATTTATTGAAGTGAAGAAATAATATTTCCTCTGATTCAATTTATGTGATCGTAATTTTTTGGAAAACAATAATATATTTTTAAGCTTTCGATTTTACCCTAACAAATTTTCATAGAACAAAAAATATTATGATCTAAACCTTTATGTACGAGTTTCTGAGAATCTAATAGCTATTCCATATAAATATTTGACTGAACCCAATTTTCATTGCGATAAGAATTCATAAGCTTTAAATCATGAATTCGCCTCTGAGTCTAAAATACCCTCTTTCCACTCAACATTGAGAACCATATTCCCTTCTATAAGTATCCTTATGCTGCATATGGAGAAGTATATACACTACAATGGTGTGTACAACAACTACAAGCATGATATGCTTAAGCATGAAGGGCGGTGAAGCGTATTAGTAACTAAATGTACAATCCAATGCAGCCATTCCTGAATCGATAACCCTATACGATAAGTCACAGAAATTTAGACAATCAACTTCCAAGTATGAGCTTGCTTACATTGTCAGTCCTGAGGGAGGAGAAAGGTTGTGGTAACTTGAGATTCAGAGTAAATCTAGTCAAAGTTATGTTGAATCTTCAAAATAGATGGATAAGCTTTAAATGGAGCAATATGGACATTGAAGATTCATATAGCTACTTATTCCATAGCATCGCAAAATAGTGCTCATTTTTTCTTATACAAGGTGGTGCTCGAGCTTGCTTGGCCACATCTTGATTGTTCCATTGTGTAGCTTCTAGCAACCATCAACACAAGTACTAGATAACTCTGTCCTCCAAGTTTTTGGCAGATAAGAAGAAATCACCTAATTTATCTTCATCTCTTTTGGATTTGAATCATGATCTCCGAGGGTTGCACCTACTTCATTGACCAATAAACTACACCCTCAGATGCACGTATATCGCGCTTAAAACTCCATGTCAATCAAACTAGTGCATTTAAAAGTGGGGAAAATGAGTAAATGTGGGAGCTAAAAAGCCATTTTCCATGTGTAACTTCCCAAAACTCTCACACAATGGGAAGATTCTTTCTGTCAAAGTATAGTTAAAAAAGACACAAACAACACATCGAAGGCTAATCCGCGACCTGTAATCTGGAAATATAAACACAATTACGCTCCCAAAATCAACTTGAAATACTGAGTTCAAGATTACTAATGGTTGAATTCCATTAGTAACATTTTGTGGTCTAATCCCATTACCACCACTTTAGTATGACTTCTTTTGAATTCCATTATTAGGAATCTTAAGTCCGCCTCTGCATATAAAGCAAAGGTACCACGCCACATCGTAGACACTTGAAAACACAAACCACTATTATCAAACTACAGAACTGCAAATTATAAGCACATGGCTAATAAATTATGCCCAGAAAAAGATTAGACAACCTCAGATATTGCATACTCCAAGTTAATGTGTTTCACCGAGGCAACAAAGGAGGAAAGCGAAAAGGGAATCAAGAATAAGATATCGATAAGTTATGGAGATCACTCTCCTAAAAGAAAGATATATCAGAATTTTAGACCTTCAATGTGACTTGACCATGCCAGGAGAGTTTCTTCTTTGTAATTCTTTGGCACACACTCCATTCTCAACACGTCCCCGCCTGCTAACAGTTCTTCGTATCCTACTTCATGATGTTCCTGTAACATGAATAATTAATTAAACTTAGATAACTCTTAAAGCATTGAATATTCTAATCTTTGACATATCTTAACTGTAGTATGTTACCGAGTTGAACTTTGAGGTGAAGGCAGGATGAGCTGACTCTACTACTGCATCATAGCCACTGTTGGATCTTTCTACTTTAGGGACTTCACTCTCAGCATCGAAGTGTTCTTTTAAATGTGAAATGTTCTTTTCATTATCGTCATCGGAAGATTGGCTTTTCAATAAGTATTTACGCCTTTGCTTTAAGAATCTGAAATTAAAAAAGTATGATATTAGGAGTTAGGACATTACTCTTCTTCTGTATGTGTTGTGTGCTACTCTCAATTTTGCATTATTTCGTTGTTGTTACTACTTTCATTTTTGTATTCCCTTTTTCAAACGGCTTTGAAATGCTTTATTTTAGCTGAGGGTCTATCAGAAACAACCTCTTTATCTCTACGAGGTAAGGGTTAGGTCTGTGTACACTCTATCCTCCCAAGACCCCACTTATGGACTATATTGCTTAGACTCTTCAAAAATAACGATTGATGGGCGTTGGATACTCCAAAAATAGTGTACTTTTGGAGAATTCGATATGGATGGGGCAGCCTTTTTTGAGAGTCCAAGCAACATAGCTTGTGCAATAACACTAGTTATGTTGTTGTTGTACTCTTCTTCTATTCTTTTTTTTTCCCTTAACATCATTTAAGAGAAGAGAAAAGTATCCATAATAGGCGATACCAATTAGTTGAGATTAATGTTTGGTCATTGTATATATGCATATAGTGTGAGATACAGAGAATCTCCGATTCTTGAAAACCCCTTACGTGTCTGAAAGAAGAAATATCGAGTATTGGAATGGAACGGGCTAAAACAGAACGAAATGGCTATAGAGGATTCATATAGTAGAATCTAACTAGTTTAGGATTCAGAAAATTATGATCATACAGGATTTCACCCAAAATGTTTTCTTTCTTCAGCTTTGCAGCCTGCAACTTCCTCTTCTTGGAGACAAAATCCTATACACAATTGCCACACCATCATCATACAACTAACATCCAGAATTATCAAGTTGAATACACAATTTCATCTACAGAACAGTCAATAATCACAGGGGAAAAAAGCAATTCAGAATCCTAATCTAATACATGTATTAGTCATGATATTATTTAATTGTTTGCTTGGGAGGATTTTTAGCTTATATATAACTAATACATGCCTATTCAATATTAAACTATGTATAACTAATGCATAGCCAAACCATAGTATTAGCAATCCAAGGGCTACTAATACACATGGATAAGCAAAAGACAAAACTACCCTTAATACACCAAACCAAACAGTGGATAGACATAATCAGTGGCGGAGCTAGCTTATAGTCAACGGGTTTGTATACTATTTATATGTGGTTAAAATTATTTTTTATGTATATATAGCAAATGTCGAACCCCCTTTGGCTAGTTAATGTGTTCACTTCTTCAGATTTTGATCCCTTAGTAAAAGTCTTGGCTCCGCCACTAGACATAATCCCAACATAACTGATCACAACATTACTAATCCTAGCATTACTACTACATATAGGCGGAGCTACCTTAGGCGAAGGGTGGTCTGGTGCACAATCTTAAATGTTAGCTATTATGAGTACATTTAATTTTGCACACCCTTAACACAATTGCGAGGAAAATTGCACACCCTTCGTCAAATCCCTAGCTCCACCACAGCTAATACACCCTATTGAGTACTATTCTTATACACTCTACCGAACAACCCCTTAAAAGTAACAAATAAAAACAGCACAAAAGTTCACAATGGGGATTACTGAAAAAGGTATAACAAGATAATCTAAAATCAAACTAATTAGGATTCACAAAAACATAAAAATCAAGAAAAGTTCAAACCTTTTGCAGTTCTAATAACTCATTTAACAGCTTTTTCTGGTTTAGTTTCTCCACCTTGGATTCTTCTTCATCAACAAAACTAATTCCATTGAAACCCTCAACAGACCTTTTCATCTCAATTCACTAGCACATACCCACCAAGGAAAAAAAGCCCCAAAATTTCAAGAAAACTCAAACCCACATCAAAAAAATCAAATCTTTGAAGAATAGTTGGTCCATTTTATCAAGAGGGATAGTGTGGATGGGGTACTTAGATAAAACCCCATATATGGAAGGGAAAAAAAGAGGGGTTAATTGTGGAAAGAGGTTGAATTGTGTGTGTGGGTGTGGTTGGAGGACATTAGAGGAAATCTTTGTTTCCTCCATCTCCATATATCTTTCCATTTGTCTTTCTCTCCTTTTATCTTTTTTTCCTTTTTCTTGTCCAACTCTTGTATTGTTTTTCTCCTTGTAAGCACAAATTTTAGATTAGGTATAAAATATATAGGAATCAACGTGGGTTGTGGTGCATTGGTGAGAGTATTTCATCCTTAATCAGAGGTTTCGAGTTTGAGCCCCGAATATGGAGAAAATCATGTTGGGAGTGCCACCCCCGAGACCTCGGGTTCGAGCCCTGGCCTGGGTTGGAGAAAATTCTATTGGGAGCGTCACCCCCGAATGGGCTGTGCAGTGCGCGATCCTGATTTAGTCGGGGCTCCAATGTGAGCTCCGGACACCGGGTATATATATATAGAGAGAGAAGATAATTAAAGTTACACCAGCTAGGAATGGGGCTGGGCGTTTGGTTTTTTGGTTCAGTTCTTTAGTGTTTAGTTTTTAAGAAGCGTGCACTGAATTCTTGACCAAACTAGATCAGTTTGGTTTGATTCAGTGTTTATAAAACGGTTTCTCGATGCAAATGAGGACAAAATCAAAGTGTAAGACACTTTAAAATTTAAAATAATGTTTAGTATCGGTGTCTCAGTCTCACCATGGAAAACTTATTGTGCTTAAAAAAACATATTTGTCTTTATCAAGAACATATTGTGCCTCCAAATACTACACGAGAAAAACAAGGACGAAGACGATTTCTTTTACATGATAAAAATACATTTGGGTTCTTCTTAGGATTTACTATTTGAATTTTTCTTTTATTCTTGAATTTCGTGTTCAGTCAAATGTAGTGTTAAAATATTTTTGATCTTCGAGGGAAATTAACAACCTGGCTAGGCCAAAATCTCCAATTCTTGGTTGAAATTTATCATCCAGCAGAATTTTGGATAAGGAACCTGGTTCCTTAAATCGATTATAGAGTTGTAATCTGAAACTGTTCTTTGAGATAGTAAGTTGGTTGGAAATCCTACACATCGTAGTTCTTATCTTATCAAAGTATATGTTAATTATATGATACTTGGTTGTGTTTTGGTACACCGAAAAATATTTTCTTTAGGAAAAGAAAGTTACTTAGAAATAAGGAAAATGACTTGATTAATCAAAGTAGGGAAAAATAAGTTACAAAGTGACATTGTCCAATACCCCACATCCCTCCACTTAATCATCCCAACCCTTGAATCCGCAGCCCACTCCACACCATATTTCACCCCATAGTATTTCGCTAGATAACATATAAATACTCTTAAAATAATGTTCTTGTTCTTTATCAAACAATAAAAATATGTAGGTTACTCTTGAGATAATATTATTTTACTTATCAAACAAAAAAAATTGTGTAAGCTAACCTACTTATTTTTTAAGTCTCTACCAAACACACCATATGTGTAAAGGTATATTACATATTATCACCTTAGAATATGCCAATGGATTATCATCTTATAGTAGAAGATCATTGTCAAGCTGAAATAGGAAAAATATTCGTAATACTAATACTAATAATAAATTGATAATAACAAAAAAATTATACTGAGTCTAAAACATATCCTCCTAGTAGCCTATCTTTAGTGAAGTCTATGATTTTAGGTCTACTTCGTCCCTTTTTAACTCCTTCACTTACCACATTGGGGTAATAGAAGATTAAGTAAAGCATAAGCTTTATGTTGTAATTGATTGTATCTTGTAAAGTTTTTAATACTTCTACTAAGTTGGGAAAAACATGTAAAACACTTTTTTTATTTGATTTGGAGATATTAACCCGACATTATTTAATTTGATAAATGAAAAATTCGAACCAATCCACTTAGAAAGCAGGCATGCACACCTTATTTGAGACTACTAAGGCAGGCGGTGGACTCTTTCATACCCATCCCCAACTGAGACCACTCGACCTATTTCATCCACTTGAAAATTCATGTAAAAATGGCTAATTAATTAGACTTTCTAATAGACTTGTTAGTGCCGCAGCTCGGGGAGAAAGTTTTATAATGAAATAGTTGATGGATAGAAGGGAGAATTCCGCTGACAAAGATTTTTTTATGTACTTATAATTGTTCTCTCTAAACTTGTCATCATCTCCATTAACAATAACATATCTCGTGTGATTTCATAATTAGAGCATAGAGAAAATGAATGTGCGCAAATTTTTTCTCTATGAGGTAGAGACTGTTTCGATAGACCCCCTACTCAAACCTTGTCACCACCATCTTGATCATTTGTATCAAATGCATCAAGTCCTTCACCAGAAAGCCTAAAGAGTTTGACATCTTGCATAATATAAGCCCCCATTCCAAGATAAAAATCAATTGCATTTTCATTCCATCCAACAGTAAGCCAATCAACTTTAGTAAACCCCATTTTATTTGCCTGAGATGCCACAGCAGAAAACAACATTTTCCCAAATCCACACTTTCTATAACACTCCCTAACAAACATGTTCTCAATAAAAAAACCAGGCTTTTCAAAGTAACCCGAATAGCAAGGGTAAAAAAGAACATAGCCAGCTATGAAGACGTTATTATCTTCATTACTAGTACTTCTGAACAGTTCTTGAGTCGAGAGTCTATCAGAAGCAACTTCTCTACCTTCACAAGATAAGGGTTTATCCACTTGTGAGACTGTATTGGATATGTTGTTGTTTGTTCTGAACAGTTCTTGAGTCGAGGGTCTATTAGAAGCAACTTCTCTACCTTCACAAGATAAGGGTTTATCCACTTGTGAGACTGTATTGAATATGTTGTTGTTTATTCTAAACAGTTTTAGTTCTGAGTCTAATATAGGTGAATCAAGATCAACAGTTTTCAAAATCGGGTCGAAAATGGAATTTTTAGGGGTATTTTGAGGAAAAGAGTCAGGTGAGACTTCAAGAATGAACGTGGTAACGGAGTAGAAAGGAGGGCATGGATTATCGGATTTGAAAAGATTGGTAGTAACGGAAGCTTCCGTGGCATTAAAAACTTTAGTGTAATTGTGATAATTTGCCATTTGATACATGAGTTTGTGGAGATGTGGCACGTCCGATTTCGTAGCGAGGCGGACTCTACCAAAGATTTGAGTGTTGAAACTGAATTTTTCAGCCATATTTAGAAGTATCGTAAGCTATGATAATAGTTGCGACTATAAAAGAAAATGGTAAGACAATAATATGTTACTTTTTTTTAGGGACCCTTTATTCTAATTAGGAAACTAAAGTTCTTTATAAGATATTTGTCTAGAGAGGGGTCACTTTTTTAATTATTAAAATATATATTTATCTTTAACACATCACATCAAGAATAACTTTTCGTTGAATATTGACTCGTCTTTAGCTGTTATGGGATACTAAATGGATAATGAAGAGACTTGGACATATTTGTGACATATATGGCTGATATTTGATTTTCAATAAATAGTTCTTATATATTTAATAATATTTTCAATATAAATACAATATCTATGTAAAAATTATTGCAACATTGTATGGACAATGAAGCTCCAACCATGCTAGATCTACCTTATTGAATCCATGACTTTTTGGTTGAATAAAACGATAGCATTTTACAGTTGCTAGTACATTTTATTTAGACACTCGAATTATGAATTATTTTGATTGAGCACTTTAATACTAGATAAATGTTCCTATACATTAGACACTTTCGACTCAAATTTCGAAACTTTTTCAACCCCTTAATCACTACACTAAACTTTTTTCACTTGTTTAATAGATTTATATATATTTATTAAACCAAAATTTGACCTAATGTAATTTTCCGGCGAAGGAGTGTCACTTGACACCTCTTGGCCAAGGGTGGATCCGCCCCTGATTGAATATTGACTCGTCTATAGCTTTAGCCACTTTTCATTTAACTCGTTACTTCGTCAACTTTATAATACGTACATCGCGATCTAATGAAATTCTCTATCTAGTACATTGGACAGGTGCATCTTCTCTAGTGCAAAAAAACAAACATATAGCCAAGGTAGAGTTACTTTTATTCAAATTTGTGGCAAAAATTAACGTCTGAATTTTAAATACATGTAACTTCAAATACCACATAAGATGCAACATAGCTAGAGTAATTTTGAAATTAATAAACGTACCAAAAGAATTTTAAAAAATAAATACAGATTAAATATCGATATCTAAATAAAATACCCGTGAAACTTTTACCGTCAAAGATAATATTGTTAAGTAAACTACTTCACTCTTCCTTCAATTTCTCAACAACTATTATTACTAGTAGGGTGTACAAAATCGAATCGAAAATCGAACCAAATCGCAAATCAAGTCAAATCGGAAAAAAATCCCGACTAGTAGTTTGGTTAGACTTGGTTTGGTATTGAAAAAAAAATGACTACATTTGGGTTGGTTTGGTTTTAACTAAAAAAAAAACAATCCGAGACCAAATCAACCGGCATTATATAGATAATTTTAAATTTTTATTTTATACATAAAAATATTTACTTTGATATAATTTTTAAATATTTCTTATATTTTTTCATAGCTTTTATCTTTTAATATATTATTTCAAGTTTGAAACTTAGAATAATGAAATGGTCCAATAAAGATTATAGTCCATAGATGTTGGTAATTATAATAAAGCTTAAAATCAAAATCAAATTAATACTAATGCAAAAAAGAAAATCAAGTCAACACTAAGAATGACAATAATATTGAATATTTGTTCTTTAGTTTTACATTGGTTTTAGACACTAAAATACATAATCTAATTTTAATTTCCTTTAATATTTAGTCATGTAACTAATTACTTATTAACTTATTTTAGCATTATTTAGTACTTTTTAAATTATGATCATTTTTCTATTATGACTTATTAATTTGCAATATTTGTTTTACGTGATTTCATTATTATTTTTTTTGTTGGATATTTTAGTGTCATTAATCATATCATATTTTGTGTTATTTTCTTAAGAAACACCTTAGATAGTTGTATTTTGATAGGACTAAAGAAATATTTGAAGTACAAGTAAATTATATGTTTGTATAATACTTTAACAGAAAAACCCGAAAAACCCCGAGGTTGAAAAACCCGAGTTTTATTGGTTTGGTTTGGTTTATAAATTTAAAAATCCAACACAAATAGTTTGGTTTGATATTTGAAAAACCCAAACCAACCCGGCCATATACACCCTGAATTACTACTTTATAATTGCAACTGGACAAGTATATATATATATATATATATATATAGCTGTTATGGAGTACAAAATGGACAATGAAGAGACTTGGACATATTTGAGACACACATCCCACATTTTTTTAATTTATTTTTACTATATAGAAGCATCAAGTATATAATTCAAATTCAAATTCAAAGGAAGTCAGCTAGAAGATTGAATAGCTAACCATGAAAGTGATGTTACACTGCTTTTTTTTTTTTTTAGACAAATGCATGTGTTAAGAAAGAAACTTTATTTAAGTTTCATTTCTACCTTGCATTTTCAATAAATATTTCTCATATATTTAATAATTTAAATATATGAGCTATAATTCAAGTGTATATATATATTGATAAATTTAAGGGGTACTAGGGGTTATCTATTTATTATATTCAATTTTATTTTTAATCGGACAACATATATACCTAAAATAATCTAAAATATATACATACTTATTTTCTAGAAAGTATTCAGTTAGTATACAAAACAAGCTAAGGGTTGATCCTTAGTGCAACTCCATCAAAACTGGAAAGTTTCGATATAAATCTGAACTGGTTCACGAAAATATATAGTCACACCCCTCCTCATCATATTACCTTCATCTCCACCACCCTGTCACAAACTTTTATTGTATGACTTAGCAACTTGATACTCTTATAATTGTTGCAATTTTGAATGTCACCCTTGTTTTTATATAATGAAATCATATAACACACAAATGTAATGGATTCAATAATAAGCATCAGTACATTAAGATTCTAACATTATTACATAAATATTTCCCAATTTATATTAGGGAAAAAATAATCAGTTCCTTTGAGTTTTGACTTGTTCCAAAATGGATTTTTGGTGAAGTTGATTACTTTGTTGCATCTCCATGTAATCCTTGTACTTCATTGGTATATAATTGGTTTCACTTTGTACCAATGGGGAAGCAGGACTTACAATTGCTTCTAGTGATGGTCCATGAGCAACAGCTACTGATATTCTTGGACTTGTGTTGTTCACCACTACTTTGTGTACATTGCTCTTGTACTTCCCATTACTAAAAATCTACCAAGCAATAGAAACACACATATAATTAGGTGACAATTCAGAAAGTCAACCAATTGATTTACTGAAATTCTCCATTAATGAATCAAATGTGGAATTTAAAATCTTGAAAATAAAAAATGTTACATGTTACATCCTACAATAGGTGAACATCATGACTTGATAGTGTAAAAATTAGGGAAAAAGGTTCAAAATATATCCGAACTTTGATTGAAATTGTTGTAACAATCTCAAACTTTGGGCAGAATCTATTACCCCTGCACTATTTAATAGTGTATTTTAAAGATATATAGGTGCCCACGTGGATATCATAAATATTGCATCATTATAAATAGTAACTTGTCCAGTTGGACATTTACATATCTTTAAAATACACTATTAAATAGTGCATGGGATAATAGGTCTTGCCCAAAGTTTGGGATTGTTACAACAATTTTGGTCAATGTTCGAATATATTTCAGACTTCTTTCCCTAAAATTACTTAGACTGATAGCGTACAATTTTATTTTTTATGATCAATCTAGTTTAACCTATGACAATTGTAAGAATACTAATCAATACATATTTTTAAATTTTTATCTATTATCAATTTAAGGGGAATACAAGGTGGAGAATCGAACCCTTTCCAACGAGGTAATTACAATTCAGATAGTCAATCAATTGAATTACCTCGAGATGGTCGCCGGTATTGACCAAGAGAGAGTTAGGTAGTGCATTGACATGAATCCATTTGCCTTGATGTTGAACTTGTAATCCTCCAACTTGGTTTTGAATAATTAGAGTTAAAAGGCCATGATCTGAATGAGGTGGCATACCAAGTGCAAGTTCTGGCTGAGGACAACATGGGTAATAATTTGCAATAAAAATTTGAAATCCTGACTTCATCTCTAGAGTTTTTTCCAAATAACATTCTTCAAGTCCTAAACCTTGTGATATTCCTCCAAGTAATACTTTTGTTACTTGTCTAACTTTCTGACAATACTCCCACATAATATCACTATTAAAAAAAAAAGAGAAATAAAATAATAATAATATATAATGGTTATACGTAAGTACAATCAACAAACTGAGCTATTAAGATTCCTGGTATACCTGTATTGATCGGGTTTGCTAGGAGAGTGGAACTTTGGATGCACAAACACCTTAAGATAATCCCTCCAAAAGAAAGCTTTCTCCTTAGAGGTATTGAAGCTTGTCCCATACCTTATAGGATCCAAAACATGTTTCCCTTCAAATTCTTTCTTCTCTTCCTCTCTTAAATTGAAAAATTCTTGAGTACCATCAATCACTTTCTTCATCAAACTTTCTTGTATCCCATGGTTAACCACCTTCACCATGAAACATATTTAGGTATACGATATTTTTCTTTTTTCTTTTTAGTCTGTTTAGAAAAAAAATGACACTTTTTTATATTTAGCATATTGTAACAATTTAATTCAATTTCACTTTTACTGAAATGAGTCATAGCTACATAAATATGTATGACTTGTTTTAGAGCCATAAGTATCATCCTCAAATTATCCCCTTGCCCAATCAATCAACTAACAATTATTATATCAGAAAATCAAATTTTTTTTTTGAAGAAAATGATTATAAAAAAGAAGCATGATTTTTTGACATAATAATTAACCATTATGAAATCAACTCAACGTCTTTACATAAATTAGGACAAAAGAAGTACTAACAACTATGTGCAATATTCTTAGTTTCATAGTTTCTCACCAAAAAATAATAATAATATAAAAACATATTATAGTGTACCGTGAAAAATCCCCAATCTTGGCAAGCTTTATTAAGATTGTTGATAGCTTGAGACCGTTGATGAGGATCAGTGGATGTGAGTAGCGAAAAATCAACGGTGGGGATGGAGTTTGAATAATCATGTGGCTCAGATGCAATGAAATCAAAGGGATAGATATCAGAGTTAACATAATTAGAAGGAATAGATTTGAGATTTGGCGATTCAGAAAGTGTTTTAACACTAATAGATGGTTGAATTATTGGAGTTGTCATAATATAAGAACTTTAATTTTAGCTAAAAATGGTGGTATATTGTGTATGCAATATGGAGATGATTTATAAGAGAACAACAACTTTAGTTGCCAATGGAGATATTTGATTTACAATTTTAACTTTTTTTTTGAATGACTTGTTATTTTGTTTGATAGTAAACTTGTCCATATTTATTATATGAAAGAAAGTATTGAAAACAGGACGCAAATTATTAGTTTCGTCTCTAAATTATTATTGGACATAGAGCAAAGAAAAGTCCAGAAAAAATAACGAGAAGAAAAGTTGCGTCTGAATTTTTTAAATTTTAGACAAACTAGAAAATATAACAATAACAAAATATGTCCAAATGATATATGGGCTAAGAATAAATAACTAATCCTAAAATATCAATATTGTAATACATCACACACTCATTGTTATGGAGATAGTTGCTTTATTATTGCGAAATATCTATGTTGCTCCCTTCTGATGCTCCTGTTGAAGATCTGATAACACTCTCCTTAGCCAGATAGCTTGACAAGCTGTTATAACATGCATGACATATTTTTAAAACAAAATACTTATTTGTTCATAAAAATACCTTCCACAAATATAACAAAAAGGATGTGTCTGGAAAAGGTTATGAGGGCAATTGTATTCATGCTAATGCATACATTTAAATCCCTTGTATTGCTAATATCATGACTTTTCATGTATTACATAAATTGAAAAAGTATATTGAACAATATATCAGTGTAAAACATCTATTATTTTTTTCAAATACACCCTAACAAACTACCCCTTAAATATGAAACACTTGTATTGAATCTTTTGATGACTTTAGATTTCGACATACAACTTAGAATTAATATTTAATAGTTCTATCTAAACTAATTATTAGCATCCTCACTTGTAGCAAATGCATCAAGTCCTTCACTAGAAAGCCTAAAACGTTTGACAACATTTTCCCAAATCCACACTTTCTATAACACTCCCTAACATACATGTTCTCAATAAGAAAAAAAACAGGTTTGTCAAAGTACCCCGAATAGCAAGGGTAAAAAAGAACATAGCCAACTACGAAGACGTTATTATCTTCATTGGCTCTGACCAATTCTTGAGTCGAGGATTTATCGAGAAAACAACTTATGTACCTTCACAAGATAAGGATTTATCCACTTGTGAGACTATATTGGATATGTTGTTGTTTGTTTTGAACAGTTCTAGTTCTAAGTCTAATATAGGTGAATCAAGATTAGTGATTTTCAAAATCGGGTTGAAAATGGGATTGTCTAGGGGTATTTTGAGGAAAAGAGTCAGGTGAGACTTCAAGAATGAATGTGGTAACCGAGTAGAAAGGAGGGCATGGATTATCTGATTTGAAAAGGTTGGTAGTAACGAAAGCTTTCGTGGCATTAAAAACTTTAGTATAATTGTGATATTTTGCCATTTGATACATGAGTTTGTGGAGGTGTGGTACGTCCGATAATGTGGCGAGCAGGGGCGGAGCTACCCTTGCCCGAGGGGTGTCAAGCGACACCCCTTCATCGGAAAATTACGTTGTATAGGTAAGTCAAATTCTGATTTTATACCTATATATATTAGAATTGACACTCCTGAACCAAGTTGAAGTGTTGGTTCAGCGGTTCAGGGGCTACAAAGTTTCCCCTTGTCATTGACCTAGGCGTTGGGAGTTCGAACCTTGCTGAAGCCTATTTTTTTTAAAGGCTTTCAGCTTTTTTTTTTAACTTTTTAGACAACTTGTGTGCATACTACTTTATATTTTGACACCCCTCAATTTAAATCCTGGCTCCGCCACTGGTGGCGAGGCGGCCTCTACCAAAGATTTTAATGTTGAAACATGATTTTTTCGATTACTGAAAAATATTGTAAGCGCATATAATAATAATTGCGACTATAAGAGAAGTTATTGAATATAGTAAAATGAGATGTTCTTTTTTTCCAGTGACCATTTATTTAACTAATTGGAGAGATGGGGTGAGGAACCTAATTATACAGAAAAAGTTTAAAAAGTATCTTTTGAACTATGTGAGATTGAACAAAAATGTCATTTATTTTAAAAATATCACTTTCGCTAATAATTTGATTAAAATAATTATTTTTTTAATTATTTAATGAGTCAAATATACCCTTTTCTCAAATAATTCAATATATTATTTCATTTCGTTTTAGACACATTCTTTTTCTAATAATAATTTCTAGTTAATTATTTATTTATTAGTTCAGATGATTTTAAAAGAAAAATATTCTTTGAAAGTAGTATTTTGTTCAGGAATAAAATGTGTTTGAAAAATTTATATATATATATATATATTAGGAAAAATACATTTTTACGCATTATATAATAATAGGGATATTTCTGAATTAAATTATTGATAATAAACATATTTTAAAATTAAACTATTAATTATATACCTATTCAATTTGTATAATTCAAAAGATATTTTTGACGATTTTTCAGTTTTATAACATATATCACATCAAGAGTATCTTTTTGATGACTGAAAATTTTAGTGACCCATGTTTGGATTTAATTATTATCGTGATTATTTAATTAATAGTTATTTTTACTATTTAAATATATGTAACATATTTTTATTTTTAGTATAACTTTTCTGTAATTAAAAATAATTTATTTTTAAAATTTTCTCTGTTCATCTGATGAAAATTCTTTTAGTTACATAAATATTTAATAATAATTTTAAATCACAATTTTCTTTTTAAAAAAATCTTAAATATCATACCAAGTATAAAATAATATCGTATAAATTTTTAAAATATATTATCACTAAGAACCATTTTTTAATTAAAAAAAAAAAAAATTTAAAAAAATAATAATTATTAATTGAGTCGAACTTGCGTATTTGACTCTATCTATAGCTTTGTGGATTGTTTTAATTGAGTCAAAGGTACATTGAACACATGCCTCTTTCTTTGTTGCAAAAAAACAAATCTAGCCAACTTTTAGCATACCAAGTATTAATAATTATACTATTCAACTTATAAATCTCACACGCATAGAAAACGAAAGTTTAGATAGTCAGTCAACTGAATTACCTCGAGATGATCGTCGATATTGACCAAGAGTGAGTTGGGAAGGGCATTGACATGAATCCACTTGCCTTGATGTTGAACTTGTAATCCTCCAACTTGGTTTTGAATAATTAGAGTTAAAAGGCCATGATCTGAATGAGGTGGCATACCAAGTGCAAGTTCTGGCTGAGGACAACATGGGTAATAATTTGCAAAAAAAAATTGAAATCCTGGCTTCATCTCTAGAGTTTTTTCCAAATAACATTCTTCAAGTCCTAAACCTTGTGATATTCCTCCAAGTAATACTTTTGTTACTTCTCTAACTTTCTCACAATACTCCCACATAATGTCACTGTTTAAAAAAAAAGAGAAATAAAATAATAATAATAATAATAATAATAGTGGTTATACGTAAGTACAATCAACAAATTGAGCTACTAAAATTCCTGGTATACCGATATCCGTCAGGTTTGCTAGGAGAGTGGAAGTTTGGATGCACAAAGACCTTAAGATAGTCCCTCCAAAAGAAAGCTTTCTCCTAAGAGGTATTGAAGCATGTCCCATACCTTATAGGGTCCAAAACATGTTTCCCTTCAAATTCTTTCTTCTCTTCCTCTCTTATATTGAAAAATCCTTGAGTACCATCAATCACTTTCTTCATCAAACTTTCTTGTATCCCATGGTTTACCACCTTCATCATGAAACATATTTAGGTATACAATATTTTTTTTCCTTTTTAGTCCGTTTAAAAAGTCTGTCTAGAAAAAAATGACACTTTTTTTTATATTTAGCATGTAACAATTTAATTTTATTTTACTTTTACTGAAATGAGTCATAGCTACATAAATATGTATGACTCGTTTTAGAGCCATAAGTTTCATCCTCAAATTAACCCCTTGCCCAATCAATCAACTAACAATTATTACATCAGAAAATAAAAAATAAAAATTTGAAGAAAATGATTATAAAAAAGAACACATGATTTTCTGTTCTGAAATCAATGCAACGTCTTTACATAAATTAGGACAAAAGAAGTACTAACAATTATGTGTAATATATTGTTAGTTTCATAGTTTCTCACCAAAATTAATGTTACTTCTAAAATCTTGCTCTATAATATGGTTAATAAAATGAAAATCATTGTAATACTTTGAACTTTTCATAATAATATAGTGTACCATGAAAAATCCCCATTCTTGGCAAGCTTTGTTGAGATTGTTGATAGCTTGAGGCCGTTGATGAGGATCAATGGATGTGAGTAGCGAAAAATCAACGGTGGGGATGGAGTTTGAATAATCATGTGGCTCAGATGCAATGAAATCAAAGGGATAGATATCAGAGTTAACATAATTAGAAGACCAAATAGATTTGAGATTTGGTGAATCAGAAAGTGTTTTAACACGAATGGATGGTTGAGATTTTGGAGTTGTCATAATATAAGAACTTTAATTTTAGCTAAAAATGGTGGCATATTGTGTATGCAATATGGAGATGATTTATAAGAGAACAACAACTTTAGTTGCCAATGGAGATATTTGATTTACAATTTTAACTTTTTTTTTTAGTGGCTTGTTATTTTGTTTGCTAGTAAACTTGTCCATATTTATTATATGAGAGAAGGTATTGGAAATAGGACGCAAATATTAAATTCGTCCCTAAATTATTATTGGACATAGAGTAAAGAGAAGTCCAGAAAAAATAACGAGAAGGAAAGTTGTGTCTGAATTTTTTTAATTTTAGACAAATTAGAAAATATAACAATAACAAAATATGTCCAAATGATATATGGGCTAAGAATAAATAGCTAATTCTAAAATATCGATATTGTAATACATCACACACTCTTTGTTATGGAGATAGTTGCTTTATTATTGCGAAATATCTATGTTGCTCCCTTCTGATGCTCCTATTGGAGATCTGATAACACTCTCCTTAGCCAGATAGCTTGACAAGCTGTTAAAACATGCATGACATATTTTTAAAACAAAATATTTATTTGTTCATAAAAATACCCTCCACAAATATAACAAAAAGGATGTGTGAAAAAGGTTATGAGAGCAATTGTATTCATGCTAATGCATACATATAAACCCCTTGTATTGCTAATATCATGATTTTTCATGTATTACATAAATTGAAAAAGTATATTGAACAATATATCAGTGTAAAACATGTATTATTTTTTTCTAAGTCATCCTAACAAACGATCCCTTAAATATGAAACACTTGTATTGAATCTTTTGATGACTTTAGATTTTGACATACAACTTAGAATTAATATTTAATAGTTCTATCTAAACTAATTATTAGCATCCTCACTTGTAGCAAATGCATCAAGTCCTTCACTAGAAAAGCCTAAAAACGTTTTGACAACATTTTCCCAAATCCACACTTTCTATAACACTCCCTAACATACATGTTCTTAATAAAACAAAAAAACCAGTTTGTCAAAGTACCCCGAATAGCAAGGGTAAAAAAGAACATAGCCAACTATGAAGACGTTATTATCTTCATTGGCTCTGACCAATTCTTGAGTCGAGAATTTATCGGGAAAACAACTTATGTACCTTCACAAGATAAGGGTTTATCCACTTGAGACTATACTGGATATGTTGTTGTTTGTTTTGAACAGTTCTAGTTCTAAGTCTAATAAAGGTGAATCAAGATTAATTGTTTTCAAAATTGGGTTGAAAATGGGATTTTCTAGGGGTATTTTGAGGAAAAGAGTCAGGTGTGGTAACCGAGTAGAAAGGAGGGCATGGATTATCGGATTTGAAAAGGTTGGTAGTAACGAAAGCTTCCGTGGCATTAAAAACTTTAGTATAATTGTGATATTTTGCCATTTGATACATGAGTTTGTAGAGGTTTGGTACGTCGGATATTGTGGCGAGGCGGCCTCTACCAAAGATTTTAATGTTCAAACATGATTTTTTCGGCCATTGAAAAGTATCGTAAGCCCATATAATAATTGTTGTGACTATAAGAGAAGTTATTGAATATAGTAAAATGAGATGTTCTATTTTTTCAGTGACCATTTATTTAACCAATTGGAGAGATGGGGTGAGGAGCCTAATTATACAGAAAAAGTTTAAAAAGTATCTTTTGAGCTAAGTGAAATTGAACAAAAATGTCATTTGTTCTAAAAAATCACTTTCGTTAATAATTTAATTAAAAAATTATTCTTTTTATTATTTAATAAGTCAAATATACCTTTTTTTCAAATAATTCGATATATTATTTCATTCTGTTTTACACACATTCGTTTCCTAATAATAATTTTTAATTATTTATTTACTAGTTAAGATGATATCAGAAGAAAAATATTCTTTGAAAGTAATATTTTGTTCAGGAATAAAATGTGTTTGGATTTATATATATATATATATATTAGGAAAAAGACTTTATTTACACGTTATATAATAATAGGGATATTTCTGAATTAAATTATTGATAATAAACATATTTTTAAATTAAACTTTTAATTATATATTTATTCAATTTGTATAATTCAAAAAGATATTTTTGACGATTTTTTCAGTTTTATAACATATATCAAATCAAGATTATCTTTTTGATGACTGAAAATTTTAGTGACTCATGTTTGGATTTGATTATTGTCGTGATTATTTAATTAATAGTTATTTTTTCTATTTAAATATATGTAACATATTTTTATTTTTAGTATAACTTTTCTGTAATTAAAAATAATTTATTTTTTAAATTTTCTCTTTTCATCTAATGAAAATTCTTTTAGTTACATAAATATTTAATAATAATTTTAAATCACAATTTTTTTTAAAAAAAAAATCTTAAATATCATACCAAGTATAAAATAATATCGTATAAATTTTTAAAATATATTATCTCTAAGAACCATTTTTTAATTAAATAAAATAAAAAAATTATTTTAAAAAAAAAAATAATTATTAATTGAGTCGAACTTGCTTATTTGACTCTATCTATAGCTTTGTCGATTGTTTTAATTGAGTTAAAGGTACATTGAACACATGCCTCTTTGTTTGTTGCAAAAAAACAAATCTAGCCAACTTTTAGCATACCAAGTATTAATAATTATACTATTCAAACTATCAAGTTCATAGAACATGGCCTTTTGATACTTCTCATGGTTTAGCCAAAAGAGGAAATTAAATAAAACAATAATGGAGTATGTGACAATATGTGTATATGTGTGATAAATAAATAAAATAAAAAGATATTATTTTTAAAATATTCATATATGATTAATTAAATAAATATCATGGAGATAAGAGCGAGAGTTGTGTGTGTGTGTGGGGGGGTTCATAATTTTACTACCTATAATAGATATCTTGGGAATTATGAAAGATGTGAGTAAAAACTATGTGTGTTTCAAAAAACAATTAATATATAATATTCACTTGTAAGATTTTATTTTAAAAATTTAATCACTAAAAAATAAAAATAAAAATAGATGGGGCAAAATAGGAACATGTCATGTGATCACTAGAAAATAAAAATGATAATTAAGACGGGGAAAAATAGAAAAAATCTTAATAAGGCGGACAAAAAATATTTAAATAAGATGGATCATAGTAGAGTAGAGCAAAACTTAATTCTTATAAAAAAATAAATAATAGAATAACATGTCATATGCCTTTACATGTGTTAGTATTGTTATGATTATTAGCATGATTTAATAAAATTGTCCAAAAAATAAAATAAAATTGGAACATGTCCATTAACGTTGAATAATCATGTTATAATATTGTAATTATTTCAAATTATATTAGCTAATTTATTCTTTATCTTAAAAAGATGAATTTCATAGTAACAAAATCTCCATTAATTCAGTAATAGCATTCTTGATTTGTCTTTGATATTTTCATATGATTTAAACAATTCTGAATTAGTTTTTGTCGCTTCTCATCTCTATTTGTCACAGATCTCCACTTGCAAACTCTTACTTAGACAAGTGACACATGTTACTATTAAAATATAGTGATTGAGATTTAATTAATCAAACAAAATCCTAATAATGAACAGAATAATAGATATTTTATGGAATGGGATGTTTTTCCAAGTAGTATTGTTTAATGATGCACTTCAATCGTGCCATGTGTCCGTTTAGTTTTAATGGTTGGGAATTGGATGATGTCATTATCTATGGCTCTTAAAGTAATTAAAAGTCTTACATAATTTAAATAAATAAAAAACAAAGTTCAAAAACTATGTGACTCGATAACTTACATAATTTAGAGTTAACATCTCTCTTTTTTTTTAATGATTTATTGTATTTGATAAAAAGTATTAATTGGTGTAAACCTCCCTGTATTATTTTCTCTTGATCGTTATAGAGTTGTGTTACTCTTTATAATAAGATTTTTGTGTCTGAATATAGGAGAAAAGGATATGAGCTAGATTTCTTGAACTCTAAATTTTTTTAAAAATTTAATCGTCGATGTGTTTGAGGTTATGTAGTCCCACTTATTTCTACTTCCAAATAACCAAAATTTCATTTTCCAAATTTAGGGATCAAACCCCCAATTTTTCAATCAAATCTATTAGTAGAAACGTATAATAATCATGAAAATACCATTACAAAGGTTTCCTTTATTAAAAAATAAAATAAAATAAAAAAAATAAAATAATATATATATTGATTTAGTGTCAATTAAGCGAAATTAGCAGTCTTAGTGATACCAATACAATATATGATACTGATTTAGTATTAATTAAGCGAAATTAGTTGAGGAGTATATTGTGTAATTATTTAGTGGGGTATGAATGTAAAGGGGTATATGTTTGTAATTATTTTATTTTATGTGGTATTTGCTTAGTTTCCCCTAGTTTAAATGGTTGTCATATGCGATTTTGGAGGATTATGTAATTCGTGAAGAAACCGTCTGTTCATATCATCTTCTTTCTAGGAATCTAAACTTCTCATCCCATTCTTATTTCTATCCTTTAGCTACTTGTAATTTCAATATTTCCATTGTAATCCAGTAATTTGAGAGTTGTAAGTACTATTCTAAAGTTGTAATCATGTTTCATTCTTATTATTATAATGATCTATTCAGGTTTGTTTTAGTATAGGTGTCTTTATATCAAAGAAAATAGTAGCATATGCTTATTTTAAGGATGTTCTTAATACTTTTTTCCCCCGAAATACTATATATATATTATATTATATTATATAATAAATGACCACAATAATTAGATATCGTTGAGATCTTGATGTAGATATGAAATTATTACAAGCCATAAAATTCAAAAATTTCTGATAGAAAGCAAGAAACAAACACCTCAAGGTTTGCATGTGATAGTACTGTACATTAATTTTAATAGACAATGACATGTTTTATACAATATATGTCACTTAGGTTTCCGGCCTTATTTCTAAATATTTTTTTTTAATACAACATACTTGGTGAAATTTATAGTCACCACAATTTAGGTTATGTAGGTAAACTTTACCTTTTGAATGATGGGTCGACAATACATAGGATATATATATACATAGGTATCATTAAGGTTTCTTGTTCGGAAATTACTCATTAGTTAATGATATTATCAGAGTATATTATACATAAAATCAAAAAATTAAACAAAATAATTAAAATGAGTTGAGGGATATTTTTGTTTTTACATACATTTATCCCATGATATTATATCCTATGTATTATTAATACCTTCCAAAAGAGAAGATATTAGTAATACATTCTATAATACCATGTAGGATGTAATTCCTAACAAACATAGTACTAAATAATCTTATACATAATACATAGACTATTTCTTATAATGCAGCCTACCAAACGAGATAATATCAACATATCCAATAATAAGTGATCAATTGTTGTACATAATTGCATCATCAACATGAATGAAAATATAAAGTTGTTCACACGTACATACTCAAACCCAATGCAAAATACGAAGACACATATGATTAAGTTCGAACCCAAGTCAAATAGCACAAGCATCATCGATCATGGCGAAACAACACTTGTTCAAGGATATACTTCAATCAGAGATCTTGAACCCGGAATGGATGTTATTTTGCATTCATTGAAACCAGCTTCATTGAAGAGTTTTTCCCATTCCTTCTTAGTTCTCTCTTTAGCAGCAAAACAAACCATCATCATCATATCCATATTATGTTGTGCTCGAACATAGTCACTCATGTTCTTTGGATCTTCCAACACAATGTCAATAATGATCAATTTCCCCCCTTCATCCCTACTCGGAATTGACTCTTTGCATTTTTTCAGTATCTTCACACAATCTTCGTCATTCCAGTTATGTAAAATCCACTGTTTAATATGATAGAAAAATTCAAACATATATTCTGAATGGAATTTTATTTTCACTAATGGACAACAAACTTTAAACGGGTCAAAAATATATTTGGAAAAATACACGTCTTATGTTTCCCTTATTTCCAATATCCCCTTCTATTTCTAAAAACCTCTAAAATCTCTTATTTCTTTAATGTATTCGAGCTACATATTGTTGTATCCGAGTTACATATTATGTATCCGATTTATGTTATAATGTATCCGAGATACTCTTTAATGTATCCAAGCTACACATTATGTATCCGGTTTGTGTTACTTTTTAAGGGATTAATGTAATTACAAACTAAAGAGGGATAGATTGTAATTTCATATTAAAACTATGTGATTCCTAAAATTTACCCATATTTGCCATATTAAAAAAAAAAAGGTGAATAATATGAATACCAATAGTCAAGTGAAAAAAACAAGTTAAAAATAAAAATAAGTTTATATTCTCAAAAAGCAAGAATTAATGAAAAATATTAAATAGTTATGTGCACAAATAGAGCACACCTCATGTTTATAACAAATCATGGTAGTTGATTATGAAATCATATATTCTTAATAAGGTCATAAAACTATACATTAGTTAATCATGATTAAGTAAACAAATTGACAAGACGAAATTGCTCAAGAGAGATTAAAAAAGAAGTGATAACAATATATATATTTTTTGAAAAATAATTTCTAAAGAACTATACTTGTACCTTGAGTAAGATTGCATTAGCATTAGGAATCTTTTGAAACATGTCACCTCCAACAAACTCCATGTTTCCATTGCTCTTGAGGTCCTCTATAACATGTGGAAGATCAAATACAATGCAATTTATGGAAGGAAAAGCTTTGGCTATGGCGATCGCCATCGTGCCAGTGCCACCTCCAACGTCTACCAATGATGTCAACCCCTCAAAAACGTGCCTACACTCCGTGATAAGCATATTGACAATCAATCCCGACTCACTAGCCATTACATCATTGAAAATATCACCTAATTTTGGTTCTTTCGAAAAGTAATCCCAGAAATATTTTCCATTAGCAGTATGAAATGAGGTGGGAATATCATTTTTGTACCAATTACCTAACTCAAACCATGCTTTTTGAACGGATGGATCATGGGTGAGAAGCACGAGTGATCTCAAATTAAAGGGCTCATCTTTCACAAGAAAACGACTAGAAGGGGTAAGAGAATAGTAATCATGATCATGTTGTTCTATTATACCAGAATGAACTAAAAATCGCATTAAATTTGGCAAGAAGGAGATCTTAGAAGGGTCTATTATGAGGGAAAGTTCAGTAGAGAGATCAGAAAGATGCATAGGCTTACCATGTTTGTAAAGAATATCAGGAATGTCTAATTGAACTGCACATCTTAACGCTGAAGAACTCATAAAGGAGAAAATATGGTTCCAAATTTGAGTTTGAGCTTGGAGAAGCTCGGAGTTACTCTCACTCGTTGACATTTATTTTGCTTAGAGTTGTAATCTAAAGTTACAAATAAGATGTAAATATATACAAGAGTAAGGAGTACTAGACTCAATAATTGGAGTATTTCTTTTTCTTGAGATTTACGTATATACGTACAAGCAGTTTATGTAAACTATAGAAGGTTAGCATTGCCACCTAATTCATTTTGTGTTGACAGATTTGATTGGAGTATTTTTTTTTCTTGAGATTTATGTATATAAAAAATATATGATGAGAGGGAGTTGCTCGGATGGTAAGCACCCCTCATTTCCAACTCGAAGGTTGCGAGTTCGAATCACCAACGGAGGAAAAGGGGTGGGAGCTCCTAGGGAGGGTAAAAAAAAAAAAGTATATAAAAAAATAATATTTACGAATTTAATTTAGTAAACTATAGAAGGTTAGCATCCCTAAAATGTAAAAGTTACCAAGATTAATTATTATTTTTATTATGCTTTTTTTTCTCCTAAAATGAAAATTCAACATCCACATATTTCCTATCCATAACTTGGTGTTCCTAAAATAGTAGCACGTGCTTATTATAAGGATGTTCCTAATACCTTAAAAAATAAATGACCACAATAATTAGATTTCGTTGAAATCTTGATGTAGATATGAAGTCATTACGGTCCATTAAATTCAAAATTCTCGTAGAAAGCAAGAAATCAGGGTCGTCTCGATCACAAGATCACTAAAGCAATCGCTTGGGGCCTCAATATTTTTGAGGCTCCTACTTTCTTCCAAGAATCAAGAAGGTATACATATATATATTGTTAAAAAATTTCATATATTGATAAATTTGGAAAAAAAATTGGATAGAAAATATAATAATTTTTTACCTCATTTAATATAGAGATCGTTGTAATAATTGAGAAATAGAATACTAATATTTAGTTAATTGTAGAAACCTTTCTTATGTGACTATCTATTTTGTTGCCTCATTTATATTCAGACGATTATCATGAACCAACATTATTATTCTTATATTTACTTTTTTTTAGTCCACTTTCATATTTTTTTTCTCCTCATTATCGAATATTCTAAAGTCTCTCAAACGTCAAACCCTCTGCATTAGGCAAAATCTATTGTTCTGTGTTCATAAAAAAAAATCAAATTCGTTGGTGTCCTCTTCAAATTTCAAAATACTACAACACTATTTTTATATCATTATATTAACTTATCAAATTCAGCACAACACTATTTCGATATCAATCTATAAAGTTTTCAATTTTTTGAGTCAGGTTTTATAATTATTTTAACTTTATATTATATATTTTTCATTGAAAATTTACATTCTTATTTCATAATGTCTGCATATATCCTACCTCGTATGTTATAATTATTCAATTTATATATGTCAATAAAAAAAATAAGATCCCTTTATAAAGTTTGGCTTTAGACCCCAAACTTATTAGGACGGTATGCTAGAAACAAACACCTAGAATCATTTGACTTTTCATATGTACTATATATTGTCCGTGCAGGCTTGCATGTGATGGTGTACATTTTATTTTTTTTGACATGTTATACAATATATAATGTCCCTTAGCTTTCAGGCCTTATTGCTATTTTTTTTTTTTAATAGAACATACTTGGTGAAATTAATTGTCACCACAATTTAGGTTATGTAGATAAGCTTACATAAAGTTTCGGTTATATTATTTTATGAAATTATTTTTAATTACAATAAATATACCTTTTTAACCTATGTCTATAACATTTATAATCTAACAATAAAAAAATAGTCTTAAACCAATGTGATAATGTCTCATGGTATTGCCATTTGAATTCTCTTGTTCACTGAAACGAAATTTTAAAATAGAATTATGCTTCTTGCTAGGTCCAGATGGTGAAACTGACATTACTCTATCATCGAGTTCTAGCTAGCAACCCATCTGGGGCCCCTTTATTAAAAAAGTCTACTTATAATAACATAATACTTAACCAATATAACAGATACATTTATCTACCATCAAAGAAATTTGAACCTTCCATTAATATAGTGTCCCAAGATCGAAAAAGTAAAAAATCAACTCGTACAAATTCAAAAAAATGTGAAATTTACTTATAAAACTTAAAGCTGGTCTCAACTTCAAAATAATCACAACATAAAAGGGATTAAATAATTGTCACGACCCGATTTCTCGAGTCATGATGGCACCTACTATACCCTACCAGTAGGTAAGCCAACCCGTAACCCAGAACATCAAGCAATGAGCGAAAGGGCAGAAACTAGCCTAACACAATAATCTAAACAAGAATAACAAGGCGGAAGCAACCCAAAATAAATATATACAGAAATCCCTCCCAGAACCTGGAAGTCACTAGTACAGAGCTATCTAATAAAGAGTACAAGTCCCAAAAGTGGACCACAACAGAGCGTGTCTCAAAGGCAACAAGACTAGCTAAAACAAAAGAAGGAGACAGAACAAACCCAAAATGCCAAGTGCTCGCCCTCGTCTCCGAAACACAGCTGCAAAAGAAGGCTGGAACTAATCACCGCTGATAACTGGTACTGGGACCTGCATCACGAAATAAATGCAGAGCGTAGCATGAGTACCAACACAACAGGTACTCAGCATGCATCATAGGCCGACTGAGCAAAAAGGGTAAAAACAATAAGAAATGATAGAATCTAAACACAGAGAGGTCAAAGCGGATAAGAAAAGAAGGCACACGAGCATACCAGAAACAAACTAAGTACAACTAAACTAAACCTAACTGGACCCCCATATGCCCAGAAGATACACTCGTGCACAAGCTCAAATAAAACCAGAACGGACC
>NW_006239164.1:949318-985570 GCF_000226075.1 Solanum tuberosum
CAGCCCAGCTAGAAAGAGAGGCCCGGGGGCGATCACCGATATCACCGAGTCTACCCAGCCAGCGATACGTTCCCAGCCCAGCGAGATAGAACGACCTCGGGGGTGATGGTATCTCCAATAGGATCCAATCCAACAACAATAACTGTGGAACGCCGTCCACTCTAAGAAATCACAGAAAAGACTCCAAGCCTATACCATCTCAATCTCACGCCTCTAATGATGCACCAAACCTTCGAGAATGCGTCGAAACCGCAGAATGAGAGGGAGAAGATACAGAAGTGCAGCAAGCAGCGATAACGCCTAATCTAAGGCTCAAACTATCAGACTCAAGTCTGCTATTCCAGTCTACAAGGAGCTAAGTCATCCGAACGACGTCGGCAACAAGTCAAGGCTATCCAGCCCACACGGATCATAAGTCTAAGGCAATGCTAGCCTAACCTAGACTAAGGACATCATGTTTACGGTTAAGGATGAACAAGACATACAATACATAACATACAAGCATACAATAGCATTTAGCACATAAACATGCAACTCTACTAAACTGGTTAACATGATACTATACCCGAAATGTGGCCAATCGATCCTAACATGAGGTATCTAATCAAAGTAAGGTAGTAAAATGGTATCCACCCCAAATTCACTCCAATCGACATGTTTTTACACAATTAAACTCAATCTAAAAGAAAGGAAGCCGTAGCCTACCTTAAGGCCGATCACGCGCTCTCCAAATCATTTTATCGGTGCTTTCCCTATTCGAACGACCTCGAAACGCTGCCCCGCTATAAAAAATAGAGTCACAACGTTATTACAGTCGTTTATACACCAAAATCACAACAAACAGAGATGGGTCAATTTCGGGGTCAAAACGGGGAAAGTGGGACCCGCATTGGAAATTCTGGAATTAACCCCAAAAGTGGGTCCTAACCAGTTCCCCCAACTCATGTCCCAACATGGGACATAATTCGGGGCTCGAGAATAACACAATATCAACATGCAACCAAAACCCAAATTTTCTCAAAAACTAGAAATGGGACAGCAGTTGAATCAATGTATTTACCAGAAATTGGAGGTCTACAGTGAAATGCGACAACACCACGACGTTTTCCTCGAAAAACCATTCAAGATAGCCTCAAAAATCACTGAAATCGGACCTAGAAAGGCTGAGAAAACAAGTCTCAAAATAAAGGGTCGTGGCAGCAGGTATTTTACGAAAATTGCCTCAAACCGGAACCCCAAATCACTATCCGAGCTCATCAACGTGTTGTCCTCGAAAAATCTCACAACTTTGCCTTTTGAATCGCCCAACTCAGTTGAGAGATGAGAGAGTTATGAGAGTTTGAAGTTTGGAAATATGTTGCTGTTTTTCTGCATTTATTGCAGATTTTCGGCAATAATTTCCAAACTTAAAACTCCGACGGGTTGCTCCGATCTCGTTCGGAACCCCCGTGCACGCAAACAAGATATGCAACCATACCAAATTCGATATTCCGGACTCAACGGCGCAGTCGAAATTTCCATCAGAGGTCATCTCGATAAAAAGTGGGTCCCACTTCCAAAAGTCATTTTAAGTCAAAACCCACAAAAGGGCTCGGAAAGATATCGAAAACCTTGGGACACAAAAGAAGGGTCAATCTAGACCAAACTCGACATTTCGGAGCTAACCGCACTGACAGAATTCTTAATCCCGAGCGCGTTTTACTCAGAATGTTGACCAAAGTCAAACTTAGGCTTAAACTAAGTTAAAACGCCTAATTGCACCGACTGACACTGAAAACCTCGGGAGTCATGTCGACCATGCTACTAGCCTAAAATGACCCTTCCGGAGCTGATGGAATATTCAGAATTGGATTCCGATGTCATCTTCTAAACTTTGATCGAAAATGATCGTTCAAGGTTCATAAGCTCCAAAACACAAAAACTCGCACCAAGACCAAACGAACGACCAGGTGACCGAACTGTCAGTCTCAGCAAGTCATAAATGACTTGGGGTCGCTACAGGAACGCTCTAAACGACACACAGAAGGCAAGACACAGAAATGACCTGGAGGGTCATTACAATAATATATTTCTAGAGAAAAAAGTTGAAATCGAACACCAAATAAACAATAACAATACTGAAAGATAACACACAAAAATCGTATAAATATATATTTACAAGAAGACCCAGAGGAAAAAACTCTTTGAACTCCAATGGTGTCTTTTGTTTTCGTCATTTGAGCCCCAAAAAAATCTTGACATATATTTTTCGATTTATAGAAACATCTCATTGGAATGTGTCACGGAAATTAGTAAATAAATTGGTTGAAACTGTAAGTTTGTAACACATGCTTGATAAGAATAGCGTTTCCATCGATTGATAATAATTTACCTTGTAACTTTAAATGTAGGTCAAAATTGTCTTATTTTGCATAGTTTAAGTGGAAAATTGGACCATTTTTCCTTGTTTTGGAGCAACTTTTAAAAAAGGATATTTTTTTTAAAATATATTTTTCTAGTTGAAGGATATTTTTGAACCAAAAACATAACTGAGGGTCATACTAACCATTTTGAATAGTTCAGGCCTTTTCCTTTGTTAAAATAGAAGTGTTTATACTAATTTTTTTTCTTATATGTTATTATATGTCTCACACATTCTACCCCCTTTCCATATTCAATTTTACGTGTTATTTTTCAAAAAGAATAAGGGCAAAGATATTTAATTTTGAATAGTTTAAGGGAAATTGACCTATTTTTCTTTATTTTGAAATAATTGTTAGCAAGAAAGATGTTTTTGAGCTATTTTGATAATTGAAAGACATTTTTAAGCCTAAAACGCAACAAAGGATAACAGACTCATTTTGAATAACTCAAGTGTATATTTGTTTTTTTTTTTCAAAAAGAAAAAGAGTACTGTTTACTATAGTACACTGTGATTTTTGGTAGTGCATTATCTGGATTGTACCACATGCATTAATGCTTGTACTTTTTTACTTTCCTACCTCCACATCCATTTTTTAGTGTTATGTTGTGTTTTTCGAAAGTTAATTTGATTAATTTTTAAAGTTAAATTAGATTACATTAGTTTGATAATTTAAACAAAAAATTTCAATATTATACGAAAAACACTATAAATTGTAATTTTTTGAATATCAATAAAATGAAAAAATACATCATAAAATACTAGTCAAAGTTTTTATAGTTAGACTCTAAAAATGAAAACGTAACAACTAAAAGTGAACGAAGGGAGTATTAGATAAAGAAATAAAATATACTCTGTCCCAATTTATGTGACTCTTTTCATTTTTCGAGAGTCTAATAGTTTCAGTTTGATCGGAAATTTGCGCGTAAAATTTTCAATTTTTTTGAAATGAAATTTAGATATTTTTAAACTACGTACAAAGTATTATAAAACACAATAATTGACAATTCAAAATAATTTAAAGATTTATGAAAAAATTATAGTCAAAAATAAATTTATTTAAATCTCGAAATCTTAAAAGTGTTATATAAATTGGGACGGAGTAGATATGTGACCTACTCTAAAAAGGGAGAATACTCAAAAGCTTAATCCTTTTTGTTCAGCATATAATGGCGATTTCTCCAAGTGCTACCTTAACATCTCAATTCCTCAATTGTCACAGACCAAATGACCATAAATGCCCTTCCTCTTCTTCACTCTCTTTCAGTAAGTTGATGATTCTATCTTGTTTAACATATTTTTAATTATCAATTTCAATATTGGTTGAATTGGCAAATTAATAGTTTTTATTGCTTGTGAAATTTGTTGGGTTTAGTGCTTTTACTATACTGCATCTTGGGTATTTGGGTTCATTGATAGATCTTTTTTGAATAATTATCAAGACCATAGTTTTGGATTTACCTTAAATTCACATTTTATCTGTAAAGACTCAATTTTTAGTTAATTTATACCATTTGATATGTTTTTGATAACTGAGAAATCTATCATTTGAGGAGCAGTGGTGCACGATTCAAAACTCGATGGATAATGGGTAATCCAAACGTTATAGCGGTGGTTTGGTATGGGGGATGAGATTTAGTACAGGATAAATAATCCGGGGACTAACTAATACCCCTAACCAAATGCACAATGAATCCGAGATTATTATCCCTTGTCCCTCATGTGCACTTACCACTTGATTTTATCATGTTCAATGGAAGTATTTTTATTTATTTGTAATGGTACTCTTTGCTCGGACTCTTCAAAAATGTCGACGGATGTCGGATCCTCCGAAAATAGTGTATTTTTGAACGATCCGACACGTGTACGGCAACATTTTTGGAGAGTCCGAGCAACTTATTTGTAACATGTACTTTTTTCTGGTTGCCTAGTTGGTAATTTGGTTGCTCATCTTTTAGGAAATGTTTATATATTGGTTATATCAATATCAAATTTTTATTAGATGGAGTGTATAAGGATGTTTAAGACCATACAATGCCATTCCAGAGGTTTGTTTTGTATATTTTTCTTATGTGTTGAACTCTAAATGGAAGAAGTTTAGTTTGTACTTTGGAGGGTTCGGTATGGGGCTTCTGTAGGATTCGAAGGTTGGAGGTTCCAAAGAAAGAAAAAGAAAAGGTTCCAAGACAACCCTGTTTATGTTAAATTGGTATACTAAAGCTTGCTTATCATGGTTATATTCTGGCTTCTGCTGTAGAATGTTCAATAAAATGTGTCTGTGTTTATTATAGTAAGAATTTTTCATCTTTTTCTTTTTCAAATCAAGAAAGCGTTAACATTGTAAGGATATTTCCTTCCGGTGGTTACTTATCATAGCATTTGCCTTTTTTGTTCTTTTTATGGATCGTGATTTTAACTTCTTATAGTGTGTGGGGAGATCATCAGATGATATATCTCACCCTTTCTTAATGCCGCATATGGTCATTAAGGAGTTAATGGCATTATGCAAACTCTAACTTTGATAGTGCACATCTAGACACCACAACTTGGTCTCAATTGACCACTGAACACTCCAACTTGTCCCCACTGTGTCTCGTGGACACTCGATGAAGACATGACATATATTTAGTAGAGGTGTCTAGATGATCATTTTGTGAGTTAGTGCTTAATTGACACAGCGGATCTAGATGATCATTTTGTGAGTTGGAGTGCTTAACTGACACAATGGAGACGAGTTGAGGTGTCTAGATGTGCATACTCAAAGTTGGAGTGTTGATGCCAAGTTAAAGTGTCTATCTATGTATTATTCCATGATTAAATCATTTTGGTAGGCATCAATATAGTGTGCACTCTGATCCCCTCTCAAGTTCTGAATTTATTTGAAAGTATCTCAGCAAGTAAAATGCTTGACTTTAACGATTAAAAAAATGGTCTTTACTGTTTCCATGGTTTAACCAGCTACGTGGGAGAGTGTTTCATGAGATTAGGCAGAATATATTTGTCTTTTTCTGTAGTCTTTTATGTTTCATGTTAACTTACCTTTCTTCTTAGCTAATCCATTTAGTTTCCGATATGTCTTATGATGTATATTGCTATTTCAAAGTTTCTAACTAATTCTAGGAATGATTCTAATGTGACATACCTTCATCGTGTTTTAGGTAAATCAAACTCAAGTACCCTACTTATTGGTCCTTCAAGTGTATCATCACGAAATGGACAGAAAGCTAGGAGATCTTTCCATGTTCATGGCTTGTTTGGTGGCAAAAAGGATAATAACGGTGATGATAATTCCTCAAAGGTGCAGAATATTCTCTTCTTTAATTGATACAAAAACATAATATGTGCAAAATTCTCGCAGGAGTCTACTTGATTGTTATGTAAATTTGAATTAAACCATGTTCTGGACAACCCTGCATGAAATCTCCATACAATCCTTAGTACGGTTTTCCTGTAGTATCATCTTTTACCCTTTGGGGTTTGTTGTCTTGGATGTGAGGTTATACATTTTTCATAGCTTTATCATTACATGAGACGGTGCCGTACCGCCATTTCTTTTGGCAATAATGAGTACTTGGTTGATTATATTTTGGCAATAATGAAGGATACACGGGTTTGCTTTCAAGTTAATCTCCTTTAAGTATCAGTTTAAGATTAGACTGACATAAGTGGACCAATGGATTTGTTGCTAATGTGTCTAATCATCCAGGAATCGGTAACCACTCCACAAAGTTCTGTTAGAAGAAAATGAAGTAGCAAAGTTGTCCATGAGTGTTTAGGTTCAGCACATTTTCAACTTGCTTTGATGGATCTCCAAATTTGATACTTTTCAATGAAGGGGAAAAAGCATGTATCAATATAACAAAATAAGTTTAATGGGAGGCGAAGATGTCCTAAAATACGACATTAACAAAATAATGCTAGTAACAAAATAGCAAGCGCAGCGATCTTTTTTTTTTTTGATGAAGTAATAGATTTCATTTAAGGCATCAAGTAGATGCAAATAGTAGATAAAAGAGTGAGATCAAAAGTGAGTTTGTTAGCTCCATTACAATGAGCCCTATACTAAAGATAAGGAGCTAGCGATATCCTTGAAGTTGTCTCGGGAGTTTACAGGGGACAAATTACTCCAGCTATACAAAAAAATAAGACATTTAGCAAGCTCATCGATCTTTTGAAGCATTCTTTTGGTGCAAGTCTGTAAATTTCACTATCAAGATACTAAGAGCAGAGTTCCATATCAATATTGAGAAATTCTTAAACGGGATAATCATAGAAGATGAACATTGAAGACTTGTTGAGGATTTACCCTCGATTTGAAGGGGACAAAATACGATAATAAAGCCAATAAAAGAGAGACAGAGAGATGACTTTATGTAATTTTTATGGTTCTTCAATTATGCCTACATCTAGCAACGAGGAGGAATAATTCCATTATATTAGAAATATATACCAGAGAGTACAGAAAAAATAAATAGCGATGACACTCCAATTTACTCAAGAGAATGTCTCACGAATCTACTTAAACAGAAATTGCTCATGGTACATAATGAGAGATGATACTTCAATTTACTCAAGAGAATATCCTATAAATTTACTTAAAACTATTTTTAAAATCTTATAAATTTACTTAAAACAATAAAACATGTCTTATAAGTTTACTTAAACAAAAATTCTTCTAAGTGTTTCTGAAAACTCTAATAGTCTGATATTTAGCCTCAGAATTTTCTGATAAAAGACTGAGAAGAATACTTGCTGCAAGACTTGATGAAAATGAGGGAAAAGATTCTCGTCCACCCTTTATCAAGGAGAGTCCCTCTCTATTCATAGTTCTGAGGCATATATTATTTGTCTCTTTTCTTCTACATGGATTTCCATGTATTTGAAAGATTTTAGTTGGTGCAGCAATTATGTACTGTCTGTGTATTGATCGTTATATCAAATAGTACCTATGGAATGTATGCTATTGACCGTTCATAGATTATTTTTTTCTTAGGTTTTGTATCTAGCTTCCTACTCATGTATAGTCATTTTGGCTTTAGAAAAAAGCGTAGTATGGTTGTTGGTGGTGGTCTTCCGTGATATCAAAATCATCATGTTTCTTTGACATGATTAATCTAACTTTAATCCAGGCTGGAGTACTTGGAAACATGCAAAATCTGTATGAAACTGTAAAGAAGGCACAAATGGTTGTTCAAGTCGAGGCAGTACGTGTGCAGAAAGAACTTGCAGCGTAGGTGTTCCTGATAAATTTTTCCATACTCGTTTTCTGATTTGCAGTCACTCTTCCATTACTCTGTACTCTAAATTCTCGTGTTACCTTTCTGTCTTAATTTGCAGTGCAGAGTTTGATGGCTATTGTGAAGGTGAACTTATAAAGGTATTGATGAGCTTTTTGTTTCTCTCCTTATCCCCTCCACATTTCTCTCATATGGACACCGATAAACCTGCAAAGATTCAAAAATCGTGCTTGAAATGGTTCTCTTTGATGTCTAGTGACTGCTTACGTTTTGATCTGGACTGTTCTGTAGGCAACACTTTCTGGTAACCAACAGCCAGTGCGCATTGAAATAACTGACGCTGCAATGGACATGGGATCTGATGTAAGTTTATATGTTTGTGGCTATTCAAACTTAACACCGTCTCAAAATTAAATTCAGATAGGCTGTCGCTAGACAGCATGGTTGGGTGAAGTAGAAGCAAACCAAGTATTAGATTCTTATTTCTACATGTCTAGTTGAGTTTTAGTATATGCTTTGATTAGAGAGTCTTGTGATTTATACGAACGTTTTGGAGAGCACATGTAAGTAAATCCATGATATCAGTTTGCTCTTTGAATAAAAAGGGAAGCCCGGAGCACTAAGCATCTCCTGCAGTCACACAGGGTCCGAAGAAGGGCCACACTCCAAGGGGGTGTGATATGTTCTAACTCTTTGAATATCGCGCTATTATATGAGTCTTGTTATTCTTTCTATTGAGCATGTTTGTATGTTTGGTGGATGCAGAAACTCTCACTTCTAGTAACAGAGGCGTACAGGGACGCGCATCAGAAAAGTGTAGTGGTGAGAAAAAAAAGAAGTATCTTTGTGATATATATATAGTAATGGTTTTCATGCTTTTCTTCGATACGATGCAAAATAATGTCTTTGAATGTCCTTCAGGCAATGAAGGAGAGAATGAACAATCTTGCTCAGAGCTTAGGGATGCCAGCAGGATTAGAAGGAATGAAGTAATTTAGATAACCAGAAAATAAGCTCCAATTTTGTTTATAAAGAGCAGCACTTTTAATTATTTGAGTTGCCAACTTAGATTTTTCCTTTTGTGCAAACACAGTGAAGCAATATATAAGTCCTCATCCAAATATTTGCTATTTGTCATTTCTCTTAATGCGAGTTTCAATAATAATCTCATTTATGTCATTTCTTTTAACGCGATACAAATATAGTCATTTGATACGAAGCAAACTATATAATAAGCTCAAGAAATTAAAATTTTGATATGAATAAAGTTGGTATCCTAGGATGTGTAATTTTGGTTGCAAAGAAAACATTTGGAAATTACATGTCTCGATTTTATCCACTTTTGAATTGACACACCTATTAAGAAAACAGTTATTGACAGAAGTTTTATCATTTTATCCCCTATTGAAGTGGATTAATTAAAACTTGAGATTTTCAAGAGTTCTACATTTTTCAAAGTAATTTAATTGAGTAAAAGGTAAAAAAAAATTGGAAAAAAGAAAAGTGGACAATTTTTTAAGAATAATTTTTAGTCACAGGATGATTTAAATTTTTTTGATTATTTGATTCTCGACATTCGAACTTGTCATATAATTTTATTTTATTTTGATTCTCGAAATTCGATCTTTGTCATATTTTTTTTTATTTGATTCTTGAAATTCAAACTTTTCAAATAAGGATAAAAGTATTGCTTGATCCCTCCTCTTTTTTTTTTATTTTTTTGGGGGGGGGGGGGGGGGGGTGTAGAGGAAAAAGAATTGGCAGCTAATTTGGGACATAAAATATGTGTTCAGATTTACCATTTTTCGATTTGTTCTTTCATTGATGTGGCCTGTTAAATCTCATCTTTTATAGACCCACTCAAGCTCAACAAAATCCAACATTCTCAATCAATCAATCCGAATAATCAAAGACTGTGGGGGGGGGGGGGGGTAGGTGAGGCCCTTAAATGAAAAAATTAAATAAAAGTGGAGAAATTTAGATAATTTTCACAAATATGAAATTTCCATGAACAAAGACAAAAAAGAAATCAAACTTTTATTTAATATTGAGACAAAGTAAACAACAAATTAAATAAATAAAAGAATATAATTAAAGAGTTATTAATGACCAAGAAGGCCACCCACCACCTATCCAATAATTAAAAAAATTAAAATCACTTCAAAGCCAAAAGCCTACTAAAACCCCAAAAGCCACAACCAAACTAGCCTTCAAACTAACAGTATTGCTAGTAGGAGCTATAGCTGGACCATCAAATTCTACCGGAGACGGTACTGGTGCATCCGCGTATCTCCTCTTAGATAATGTCACCACAACCAATTTTTGTCCTTGTTCACAATTCCCTTTCACACCACTAATAAAATAATATGCCCCTGAATGTTCTAACACTATCTTTGTGTTCCCATCATTATGCATTGCAATTGGACTTGATGTGTTACATGTCACATAATCCCTCTTGCTCACTTCCAAAACTGAATCTTTTGCTCCATCATACTTCCACACTGACAAAAAAAAAAAAATTGAGTTAAAATTTTCACTCAGAGGTTCAAAACACGAAAAAAGGAGTTCAGGGGTCCAGGGGTCCGCTCCTGATTTGTCCCTTCTAACATTTTATGGTTGCACTAGTAGTATCCCTCTGTTTCAATTTATATGTCATAAATACGATTTAAAGTATAATGAGAATGCAAATTATAAAGTTGAGATTTTTTTAACATACCAAGAGAATCTCCAACTAGGAATCGCGATTTTTCAGCCCAACGATTGAGGGAATCCGATTCGGAGGATGGGATTTTCCAAGAATCAGTTTTTCCACCAACCAAATGGTCTCTGGCTTCTGTGAAGCTCAATAGACTGGAAAACAGAATTGCCATTACAAACACATTTCTTGAAAAAACGGCCATTGAGTATGAAGCAATTAGCTCAAAAACAGTTTTTTTTCGATGATTATGTAGCTTTCGAAAAGGTAAAATTGAAGGCAGATGAATAATTTGTTTGATGATTTTACAAAAGTCTATAGATTTATTGTAATATATATAGTGTAGAGAAAACTAGCCGTTAAGAGTTAAATTGCAGCTAAAAAGGAGCAAGAAAACTAGCCGTTAAAATAATAGGGCTGAAGGATACTAACGGTTAAATTTTTGTTGGGCTTTTTTATATTCTTACTTGGGCTTGGAGGGTCTCTAGCCCAACTTTAGATGAAAGCCCAAAGTGCAGTAAAAGAGGTCGAAGGAGAACAAAGGGAAATTTTTTTTGGGCAAATTACAGAAATCACATACTTTTAAGGCAAAATTACAATTTATCCCTTAAAAGTTTATAATTACAGAAATCCCTCAAACGGATACAATAATATAAGTGTTGATACATTAATCTAATGTGCGAGATACATTAATCGTTAAGGAAGATACATTACATTTTATACATGATACACTAATCTGATGTACATTTTATACATGATACACTATCTGATGCGCGAGATACACTAATATGATGCACGAGATACACTAATCTGATGTACATTTTATACTATACATGATACACTATCTGATGCACGAGATACACTAATCTGATGAGCGAAAATGAGGGATTTTGGAAATTTGTAAAACTTATAGGGGATAATGGTAATAAGTAAACTAAAAGGTGGGATTTCTGCAATTTTTCCAAAAAAATATTCAATGTTTTAATTCATGTGACACGATTTGATTAAACATAAAGTTTAAGAAGAAAAAGACTTTTGAGGTTTTGTAGCATAAAAAAAAATCTTTTACATGTGTTCGGAAACGACTATTATTTAAATTAGTTAATTATATAAAATATTTCACCAAAACTTAATTATACATGTCAATTTCAATGAAAATACTACTAGGAAAGGGTTCGAAATATATTTAAATTTTGATCAAAGTTTAAATATATTTCAGACATTTTTCCCCTAATAAAACTAAGGTGACATGCTTGAAGTGAATAAGCTAACGTTTATTTTGCAAGGAGACACTTGTGCAATTGAGACTAAACAATATTATGATAATTTAAAGAGAAAGAGTATTTCCAATGCCTCTAAATTTGATGTAAATTATTAGTTTCAAATTTTGAATTATTGAGAACTTTAAAAATACTCTTTTACTTAACTAATTTAGGAATGTATTCAACATTTCTCTCGACTTTTTATTAAGAGTCCCATACTCTAAAACCTCTTGCTATATGTGACAGATAAAAAATGTAACTAAGTTTAGTTAATCAAATAGAAGGATATTTTTAAGACTAATAATTTGAACCAAATTCAAAAATATTTTCTATACTTTTCTCTAATTTAAAGTATTTAATTAATTTTACTCATAAGTTTAAGATGATATACATACGCCATCACTTATCCTCTAAATAAGAAAAACTCAAGTAGTAACAAAACCAAACAAAATTGAAAAAATGCCACATGTTAAAGTACATGCAAAAGCAAACTTCTCATAACATGACACAAAAGAGTAACGTGTCTACTCATCTCCTCATACCTACACCAAACTTCTACATAAATATATATGAAGAAAAAAAAAATGTAACAAAGTCTTACAAAGAAAAATAAATAAAATAACTATAAAGTTTAGAAACTTTTATTTCTCAATATTAGAAGAAGAAATGGCTAGTGGTGATGTAAATAAGCCATGGCGAAATTTACCGTATAGTCCGGGCACTATGGCGCTAGGCGCTGCTGTTGTTGTTGGCGGTATTTGGTACTACATGACTTACATCAACAAGAAATCGCAACCACCTCTTGCGAGGGTACCCTCGGGTACTGTTCGTCCCGAGGATACTTCTCGCAAGTAGATGTAATCAGAGACGGATTCAGAATTTTAAATAATGTACTTGTACTTTTTTGAGGATACTCTTTGCAAATAGATGTAGTTGGAATTTCAATCTCTTTTAATTTAAGAAATATTTATTTGTGTTGGAAATATTGAGTTCCATTGTTAACTTATTGATTATAAGCTACATCTATCTTACGCAAGTAGTTAGAGGCCAATTAAGAATTTTAATTTTTTTTATGAATATTTAACGAGTTTTAGTTTTTACCTATGTATATTTGTGTTGGAAATATTGTAAGCTACATCTGCCTTGAGCTCTTGTAATTTTTTTTATAACTTTTTGTACAATTGGTTTTTAGGACCTTTTTGAAATTTGAAATCAGGCTTCATCGAGTATTAATGTTTTTATCAGCATTAGTTAAGTGCTAAATTAATGTCGCTATAGTCTTTTCAGGATATATACAAAGAGAGTTAGTTGTCTTATTATTAATTAGATTATATTTAGTGATAATTAAGTTATTGTCATTAATTAAATTATTTTTGATATTTGATATAATTTTAGTTTAGGATAACAAGATTGATTTCTTTTCATTTTTAAATTCCATGATATTTTTTTCGAAGGGAGTAATATGTTAATAGCTTAATATGCATTACCTTGTGGCAGCACTAGGAGGGTTGCTGGGTTACATAATACTTGTTACAATTTTAGTAAATGAAACACTATAATTTTCAAAACTATCAAAATAGAAAAAAGAAATTGAACTGTTGTACAATCATAGCTCAACTTATAAGAATATCCACTTCTAATTTCACTAATTTAAAAGTTAATTAATACTTCTAATTTCACTAATTTAGAAATAGTTAATCAACTAGATACACGTTATCAAATTTTTAGGTGTGTTCAAATATGTTTGTATTTAGATTTATGCATCTCTGGATGCATAGAATTAAAATTAAGTCTTGAATACATTATTCACAAATAGATTTACATCTATTTAAGATATATAGATAAATCTCACTCATTTCCTTTACTTTCCTCCTATCTCATTTGTCATTTTCATGTCTCGCTTGTGTATCATGTACTTTAAATATATGTCAATTATGTACTTTAAATATATGTCAATTATATCAGATACATGTATATAATGTATATTTAGTGTGATTCACATATTTCTGGATATGTTATATAATATAGTGTGTATTTAATATAATTCGTCTATATACACCGTATAGAACTCGAGAAGGTCTCATTTGGAGAAGCGTTTGTCAGTAACCAAAGCTTTACTTGAATTATATTGCGAGGCTGACAGAATTCAATCCATAAACCTGTGTATCCAGTGTGACTTGAACACAGATGTGGTTGCCTTCCTCTCTAAAAGAGGTCTCAAATTCGAGCTCTAAAAATTAATAACTTTTTTTTTAATAAAAAACATTTTTCTCCAAATAAAATTTACACTGTATAAATTCAAAATAATTAAATTATTAAAAACCATTACTAAACATAGAATGAGTAATAAAAAACAATATGCCACACAACAATAAAAAGAAAAAGGAATCAATGTTTTTCTTTTTCAAATTTTATGTCACGTAAATTAAAATAAATAAAATAACATATATTATAATTGTGCATAGATAAAATTGTTTCTTTTTTAATTAAAGTCGCAGATTCAATTCTTAATTACTATTACTTTTTATGATTAAAGGTCTCAAATTTAAACCTCGAGAATAATAAGACCTATGCACCACAAAGTAACTATGAGTCATCATCAACCGAACACTATAAAAAGAGACACATGTAATGTGTACGTGTCATTTTTTCAGTCCTCTACTTCCTAATAAAATCATGCAAAATGAAAAACCCTAATTTTCTTTTTCACTTTAATTTCTAATATTCCACTCCCCAAAACAAAGCAAAAAAAAATAAAAAATTTAATAATGGCAGGAAATAATGAAGAATGGAGAAAAATGGCAGATACACACAAAATGAGTCCAGAGGAAGTGAAAAAAGCTGGAGTTGAGTCCTCAAGGAGACCACCAGGTCATAATCCAGGTACTCTAAAACGATGATTAGAATTATACGAGTTTTAAATTGTTTTTTAGAAGTGACTTGGTTGTTGATTAGAGTTATACTCGTATTAAAAATATAAGAATTTTAATTTAGTTATGCTAAAATTACTTGGACAAGATTAAGTAATTTCATTTATTTTTTTACTTTGTATAAATAATACAAAAATTAACTTGTAACTTATATTTGATTTATTTATGTGAGATTGCAAAATGATAATTAAATGTTGTATTGAATTTTATGCAGAGCAATTAAAAAGTTACTAAAATTGGTATTAATTAATTAAACTCATTTTATTTCATATTAACTAAATTTGTGGAAAAATATTGAAGAACAAAATTTAAGTCACAATTTTCACCATTGATAACTTTATAAGTAGTCTAATTTATCTCTTATAAAATATAAAATTTTAATAAATAAACAATCACAATTTTCACCATTGTCCTCACTGAGAAATATAACTTTGTAAGTGGTCTATTTTATCTTTTATAAAATATAAAATTTTAATAAATAAAAGGGTAAATATGAAAAAAGAAAATTGGGACATTCCCTTCAAAATTTGAACAATTAGAAAACCCTCGAAAATTCAATTATTATGGAATAGAGGGAGTATTAATTTTCCATAGTAAATATGCACAAGTGCTAAAGTCTTATCGATATTATTTAATTCTAATTAAATATTAAATCTAGTGTTATTCAATGTTGCATTAGGTTCTAGCGGTATTTACAAAACAGTTTCAAAACGTAAAAGGTAAATTTAATAGAAGTTAAGTTATTATCGTTAATTAATTATTGCTAAAGATTAATCTTGTCACTAGTGACACGAAATTTAAAAGAGGAGACTTTTGTCGTATATCAGAAGATTAGATAATAGAGCTAACAATTTTTTTTTTAATTTGTTAAATTTAAATCTTGAATCCGTCTCTGTACAGGTACTGTACTACATCAAAGAGGGCGTTTGCCTTATAGCATTACTACAATGACTATCGCCGGTTTAGCTATCACCGGTGCGGTTTGGTACGGTACTATGTACGCGATGAAGAAACCCGAAGCTTCCGCCGTCGACGTTGCCAAGGTAGCCACCGGAGTTGGTGGCCCTAAAGATACTCATCCTCGCAAGTGACTCATAAAAGAAAAAAAATTACTATAGTAGCATTATTTGCTTAATTTTCTCAACTTATAACCCTTTTTAAACGTTTGTTTCGAATTTATTTCATCACTTTAGATTTATGCGATTAAATTTAAATTAGATTTCAAGTCGTAGAAATTTGTTCTTGAATTTCAACAATTTCACACATATTCGAATGCTAAAATTTGAAATGTATTAAATTTTACAAACTTAAATCATTAATGTCGAGTTAATAATAAATTAAACTTGTAAAAATGATGATTTTATCTATGTTTTGGGGTTATTTTTGTTGAACAAATAGTAAATCTAACATAAGTTTCGATTCCTATTTAACCCTTCAAGTTTTTTTTGTCAAAGAAAATTAGAAATGAGGATTCGCATCGGAAAAGATTTATTAATAACTCATAAAGTAGAAAAATTGGTTCCGATACAACACCTCTTGAACGAGGCTTCTAAAGTAAGTTATTGATTTCTAAATCAATCTCCGCTATCTAAATCACTAAAACGAGAAAGAGATTTGTCATTGCAATGAAAACTAAGCTAACACCTAAAATAGAACTAGCACTAGCATGATCCCCTGTTGGAGTTGGTGCTGGTGCATCAGCCGATGGTGCATCAGCTGATGCACTCGCAGGAGTATCAGCTGATGCACTCGCAGGAGTATCTGCAGTTGGTGCATTGGACTTGGGTGGTAAATGATGTGGAGCCGGTGCAGGGGAAGCCTCTGTAGGGGTCTCTGCAGCCTCTGATACTGGTGCAGGCCCTACATCAGTACCAGGGGCAGGGGTTGCAGATGATCCATGGGGCGATGATTCTGGTGCAGGCCCTGTGTCAGTACCGGGGGCAGGGGCTGCAGATGATCCATGGGGCGAATAAGCTGGAGAGTATGTTGGTGCACTACTAATTGGGGCAGGGGCATGTGGCGAAGACGGTGGAGGAGATGCTTGTGTTGATGAATCGATCCCCGATGGAATAATAACATTGCTAATTTGCAATATCGAAATATTATAAGGTTGCGATGCAATAGATTTAACTAGTTTTGACCCGAGTGTTTCTCCTTTTGCAGCTGAGCCTAATGAAATACTTCCAGTACCCAAATCAGTCATGTTCAAAAACCCTTGATCGTTATTCGCATAACCTGTCGTCTGAAACAGAGTAGGTGTCTTCATGGTCTTGTTAGGCAACATCTGCATCTTTGGAACGTCATAATAGTCAAGTAAGACGTGCACACGCATGATGTTAGCTATCACGTCTTGCGACATCCCCTTGAGGGGCGATAAGTTGTTGTTTTCAACAACTAGGACAGTGATGGTCTGCCGCGAATTGATCGCGGCAGCCACTCCTGTTTGAGTTAGGTAATTGTTGAAATTGCTATAAGATGAGTAATGGTTAAGTAGAGAAGTAATGTTAAAAGACTTAGCTTGGGATAACAAGAGGAAGAGGAAAAAAGTTACTAGTGAAGTGTTGAAATTAACCATTTTTGGATTATATTAAAATATTGTTTGATTCGATTTGATTTTGATGTGATGGTGGTTAGAAGAAAATGAAAAGGTAGAATATTTATAATGAAATATGAGGACTTAGTGTGTGGGGGGAGAAATAATTTGTGCCTATTTTAGAGGTGACTAATTTTGTTTAGTGGATAGGAGGATATGGTGGAAGAGAATAATCATTCTTTTTGGGACAGTTGTTATACTTACACAACACTAACCTTGTCTTAATAATCTAATTACATAAGATCTTGTAAGCATAATTTTCTCGTATTGTGAATTTACTTTTGACCATACCTAGGAAAATTGCGTTGATATAGAAGAAAAAGTCTCTTTGTTCGATTAATTTTAAATTCTATGCACTGTCAGCAAGAGCAAAAATAGTAATTAGATAATTAGGTTATTTATAAATTAATTAAAGAGTAATATCTATGGTAAGTATTCATTGGTAATTAACCTAATGAAAAATAATAATTAAAATATAATAATAGATTAAACTACGTATGCTTTTTTATATTAAAAGTTTTTATTTTGTCAATATATATGACTTAAATTGGAGGAGTAAAAATAGTTATTCAGTTGAAACAAGTGTCTTTGTTAAAGGTTAATATCTATTGTAAGTATTCATCGGTAATTAACCTAATGAAAATAATAATTAAGTAACATATAATAATAGGTTAAACTATATATGCTTTTTTGTATTAAATTTTTTTTATATTGTCAATATATATAACTTAAATTGTATGAGTAAAATAGTTATTCAGTTAAAATAAGCGACTTTTTTGGAAATCACTGAACTTTGTAAAGGGATCTAGTGTATAATGTATGAGTTTATCGAAAGAAATCTATTAAATAACTATAAATATTTTACTGTATATTCAATCATTATTATATATTAAATCATGGATTTTTCCCTATTCCAATGTACAACTTATACTAAAACAGCAAATCTTGCCAATCTTAGAAATTTAATACTTCCTCATCCCCTATATTAAAAATAGATGTCCATTTTCATTTGTTTGATTTGCAAAATGAAGAGATACTTGCATTATTTTTTTCTTTTTGTCTTTAAGACTAAGAAAATTGAAGAAAGTATTTAAAACTGCAACTTCACCAACTGGTAAAGGAACACATTTCATAAGTTGTAAGAAATTACATGATATCTGAACTCTATCGAACAAAAAAAGAAGCTTTTGTTCTGAACTAAATACTAAAATATTGTAATAATCTTATGTTCAAAACTTTGGATATTCAATTGTAATCTTCTACAGCATTCTTGTTGACAGACAAACCAGTGAACTGGAGAATCAATCAATCAATCTTCACAGACGAGTAGATGAGTCTTGTGAACCAGAAGCATGCGTAGAAACCGATGGTACCGGTCAGGACGAAAAATGCATATGAAGCAATCAACATGTAACCGAAATATAAGATCCCGGAAACAGGCTTAGTGATGTCAAGCTTGGTGAAGAAATAGAAGGTAGCGTAAAGGAACAGGTAAAGTGCGGACGAGCCTGATGTCAAGTAGGATCTCCACCACCACAAGTAGTCCTCACTGCATAACTGGAAATAGCATAGTACGATGGTTATCTCAGCACAGGTGACTATCAGGATGACAAAAACGATGAAGAGGAAACCAAAGAGGTAGTAAAACTGGTTCAGCCAGATTGAGGTGAGAATGAAAAAGAGCTCAATGAAGACGGCTCCAAATGGAAGTATGCCTCCAATGAGAACTGAGAAGATGGGGTTCATGTACCAAGCCTGCTCTGGGATCTGCCTGGGTATTTTATTTGTCTTTACTGGATCCTCAATGGTTGGCTTTCTAAAACCAACGTAACTGCCAACAAACACAAGAGGGACTGATATTCCGAACCATAAGAACACCAAAGCAAACATTGTTCCAAATGGCACAGCCCCAGATGATTTTTGACCCCAGATGAGTGCATTTAACACGAAGAAGATGACAAAGACAGTAGCTGGAAACAAAAACGCTGTCCTGAGAGCGATTCTCTTCCATTCTGTACCTTTAAACATCTTATAAAGACGGGAAGCAGAGTAGCCCGCAAAGAGTCCCATGAAAACCCAGAGCAAGAGCATTGCAGTCATTAGCCCACCCCGATTTGAAGGGGAGAGGAACCCCAAGACGGCAAACATCATGGTCACAAGCATCATACCGAAAAACTGTACACCAGTTCCAACATAGACACAAAGCAAATCCGAGTTACTTGGAGGCCTGAAAACATCTGAATGGACTAGTTTCCATCCTGTTTCTTCCTGTGCCTCCTCCTGGGTTTCCAGTTCGTTATACTTGGAAATGTCACGATAAAGTGTTCTCAACATTATCATTGCCACCATGCCTGATAGGAACAGCACAATCATTAAAGAATTTACTATCGAGAACCAGTGTATCTGATCATCAGCCATCAAAAGATAGGCATCCCATCTTGAGGCCCACTTCACATCACTCTCCTGCAATACAAACCAGAGAATCATACAAAATGTGTTTTATATAATACCAAAATCCCCTATAAATCTCAAAAGGTTAAACAGAAAAATGATAACATATAAAATTACAAAAAAGACTAGTAACTTCTCCCTCCATCCCAAAACAAGTGTCACCTTAGCAAAAAAATTGTCCCAAAATACGCGTCACCTTAGAAATTCAATATAAAAATTAGTAGTATTTTTTCTAACTATATCCTTATACTCCAACTTTTTAACAGTGTTAAATTTTCAAGAGATATTTATTAAATAGGGGTAGTTTAGTAAACTACACATTGTATTTATTGATTTCTTAATGAACACGATTTTTGCTAAGGTTACACTTGTTTTGGGATGGGGGAAGTATCACATTGAGTAGCCATATCTAACAAGATTCGATAAGTTACCTGGAATTCAACATCATATGTAAATATGATTTCTTGGTTAGCCTCAACCTCTTGAGGAGAATTTGAGTTAGATACTGTCCGTTTTGCATGTGGATCACATGTTGTTAAACGAGTATTGTCAGCCCATTTGCCATCATATTCATGCTTAACACTGGAAATATTATCAGCCATATCAGTTCTTTGGCACCAAAAGATTAAACAATAAGAGCAAGTGAAATCTTACACATTACATTATGCCTCAGCCTATAAGTGCAGACAGAAATATGAGTAGTCTTGAAAAACAAACCTAAATGGCATGACCTCAAATCCCACAATTCTGGCCGAGTCTGTCTGCAAATCTTTATGGTACTTGACAGTAAATGTCAAGTGGTTATGGATGAAATGCTTCTCATCCTTGCTCTGCAGGCAATCACACGAGACAAATGAGTAGACCATAATGAAATTTAGCTCTACTACATATAGAATCAGTTCTACATCGTGTCATGGGAAGTAAAATAAAATTCCTTACTCCAGCATATTGTCCTTTTACACCAATATAAACTCCCTGCTGATAGGCAGGAGGGGCATCTTGCTCTAACCTCCGAACTGGAACAACTAAAGGCAGATTATCTAGTATCCTGACACATGAATCCAGAAAATTGTTAGAAAGAGTAGTTAAGAAGAATATGATACTTTTAAAAGGCCGGAAAATGACACTGTTTCCTCAAGAGAATAATTGACCTACATGTTCACACGATATTCATCTTCAATTTTTTCTTTAAATTCCTTAGCTGTCTTGTCATCAAGTACAAGCCTACAAACAACATGACACATCTCTGGCTCCCTCATTTTAAACTGCAGTATAAACATACAACTAAAAGTTTAGAGGTCAGTTATCATAAGATAAAGTAAATAAATCAAGTGATGAAGTAGATGAAGCTGACCGTAAAAGGGGAGTTCTCAATTCGATCACCACGAAGCACTTCTCCAAGATTTTCTCTGCTATCAATGATATTTTCTGGACGACAGAAAGGAACAGAATAGAACGAATAAGGAAGCTGAGTTTTTGTAGAGGTCAGCTTGTTCACTTTCACAGACAGAAGATCTCCCTGCAACAAACATTGTCACCTTCCAGAGTCAGAAAAGCCTATGGATTCCCTTCTTTTAGGGTTAAGAATAAACTCCCAATGATTTTAAAAAATAAACTCACCCTGCCCAAGAACATGTAAAGGAACTTTCACACAACAAAATCTATATACAATTTATCCAGCTTGCACTACTCACCAATGAAACAAATAGGTGCCTAATTTTTTCGGGCATAATCTGACCTAGATATATGTGAGGTGACCCAACAAGTCTATATAATCTGCTTATACACAACTACAATTCTTCATCAAAAACAATTCTTCTGCATCATTGTATTCATTCTCTCTCTGCATTAAGCAGAATTGGTGTAACTATGCCTCAATGCCATTTTTATTCATTCTCAGCTTTCTCACAATAGTTTTCCTTATTCATTCAATTGGTGAATCCAGATGGTTTAAAATTCAACATCTCACCAATCAAGGTAAATATAAACCATCAAACCCAATTAGATTCTACAACAGTAGCCACACATACACACAAATCAAAGTACCAAAATTAAACACAAAACCATACCTAGACCCCAGCAGAGATCTGTAAACCTAACACAAATTAAACAGTAAATAACCTAACAAAGCATTTAATACACACACACTCACTCCCTTAGACAGGATATTCAAACACAGTAATTAAAATAAAAATGTTTGACACTTTGCTTCCAGATATTCAAACAAAAATAAACTTTCAAGTTTCATCAACAATTTAAAATGTGCAGTTTTCACCACTTTGACAACCGCTTTGATACTAGAAGAATTCATCACATATAGTAATTTATATGCTGCTTTGGAATATCCACATTTTTATATTCTTTTTTTAAAAAAAGTGATTAATCTAGCAGATCTAGCTTCAGACCTAAGTCAAGTTACCTCTTGATATCTGAAAATAACAACAAAAAAGCAATGCTCCTGCATTTTGTGCACACACATGCATAAACATTTTGATACGAGAAGAATTGCATTGTATATAGTAATTAATACGCAGATTTGGAATATCTACATTTTTATTAACGCGTAGTCCGGTGCACAAAGCATCCCATGTTAGCAGGGTCTGCGGAAGGCTGCCGCCCCGAGGGGTGTGATGTAGACAATCAACACTAATGCAAGCATTAATGAGTAATGACTGCTTCTAGGTCACACGAAGACAACTTTACCGTTTCTCCAAGGCTCCCCTATTATCTACATTTGTATTTATCAAAAAAAAAAAAAGTGATAATCCAACCGATCTAGCTTCAAACTTCAGCCAAATTGCCTCATGATATCCGAAACTATCAACAAAAATAACAATGCACCTCCATTTTGTGCACACACATACATGAAACATCTTCGTACGAGAAGAATTGCATCTTATATAGTAATTTATACGCAGCTTCGCAATACCTACAGAAGTGATTAATGTAACTGATCTAGCTTCAAACTTTAGCCAAATTGCCTCATGCTATCCAAAAATAACAATACACCTCCATTTTGTACACATACGTAAAACATTTTGATACGAGAAGAATTGCATCATATATAGTAACTTATTCACAGCTTTGAAATATCTAGTTATCTACATTATCATTTTTTTAAAAAAAAAGTGACTACTAACCGGTCTAGCTTCAAACTTTAGCCAAATTGCCTCATCATAAGCGTAAATAATAACAAAAATAACAATGCACCTCCATTTTTGTGCACACACATTCGTGAAACATTTTGATATGAGAAGAATTGCATGATATATAGCAATTTATATGCTACGTTTTTTTATTTATCTAAAAAAGGAAGTGATTAATCCAACCGATCTAGCTTTAAACTTTTTTGATGACAAGGGAAACCCGCAGCCGCTACCCTTTGGGTGCGCACAGGGTAAAACCCCTGCTCCTACGCAATAGTACTCGCAAACCACCAATCTAGCTTTAAACTTTAGCCAAATTGCCTCATCATAAGCGTAAATAATAACAAAAATAACAATGCACCTCCATTTTTGTGCACACACATTCGTGAAACATTTTGATATGAGAAGAATTGCATGATATATAGCAATTTATATGCTACGTTTTTTTATTTATCTAAAAAAGGAAGTGATTAATCCAACCGATCTAGCTTTAAACTTTTTTGATGACAAGGGAACCCCGCAGCCGCTACCCTTTGGGTGCGCACAGGGTAAAACCCCTGCTCCTACGCAATAGCTCGCAAACCACCAATCTAGCTTTAAACTTTAGCCAAATTGCCTCATGAAATCCGATAATAACAACAAAAACAACAATACACCCCCGTTTTGTGTACACACATACATAAAACATCCTGACACAAGAAAAATTGCATCATATATAGTAATTTATACGCAGCTTCGGAATATCTACATTTCCATTTTTCCAACAAGAGTGATTAATCTAGCCGATCAAGCTTCAAAATTTAGCCAATTTTCCTCATGAAATCCCAAAATAACAATGCACCTCCATTTTGTGTACACACATTAGAAGAATTACATCGTATATAGTAATTTATACACAGCTTCGGAATATCTACATTTTTTTTTTATTTTTCCAACAAGAGTGATTAATCTAACCGATCTAAATTCAAACTTTAGCCAAATTGCCTCATGATATCCGAAAATAACAATGACACACATACGTAAACATGAAGAAATTTCGAGAAAAAATGCTGACCTTTTGGAAATCTTCAGGCGCAACACCGGGGAGATAGAAAGAGGAGGCATTGTGAAATGTAAGCAGAAGAGAAATAGCGCAAATCAATGAAGGAATTAGCAGAGATCGCCGAGCTCTTCCCATGGTAAAAAATGGCGTTTAGATTTGGGAATTGGAGTTTCTTCAGATCCAAAAAAATACACCGAGACCAGCGTTTTTTGCTATATAAATGCGTTTTTCAGGGTCCCACTTGGTGAAAAAAAAGTACTCATATATTTTTTAATTTAATAAGTATTTGTTTAGAATCGTGATAAATTTGACCTGTGAAAGATAGTATAGTATAATTCCGTATACACTATACAATCAAACTTTTCTATAATAACATTATTGAGTTTGAGATTCTTGATTGTTTGTAGTGACGAGCGACTCAAATTTCTTTATAATAATATCGTTAGTTTTAGATTTCTTTTATTATTATAGCGATTGATTGTTATACAATTCATAACGATATTTGCTATTTAAATAAATTATTATAGGCAAAATAGGTACATATAATTTTTTTAAAAATATATTGTTTGTATTAATTTAATTGGTTTCAAGATTTTTCCTAAATAAATCGAGGTCTTCATTTCTTAATGTTATTATAGGTAGGAACTTTAAGTCTCATCTTAAACTTAATCATATTTTGTATAGAAAAGGAAAATTATTTAATGATGAAAATATATATTTCTTTTGACATATGGTGTATTAAAATATTTGATCAAAATCTCTTGACCTATAATTAATAATTTATGAGATTATATTTCTTATCAAAGATAATTGTTATAAAAGAGTAATTTTACAAATAACATACTATTATATAGACGATTGTTATACTGTAGGTAAAAAATTGTTATAAAAAGACAAAAATATAATATCAAAATACTGTCAATTTAGAAGTTTAGACAAAATTAATTATTTTTTTCATTTTACCCTTGGTAATTGTTTATAAAAATTACAAATATGTAATTATGATTTATGACACATAAATAAAGTAAATATCCAATGAAGAGATATTGCATCTATAAGACATAATTAGGGTACAATAATCAAACACCCCCTCCTAATTAATGTTAGGTGTGTAAATGAATAACACGACAAATATTTTAAGATGAAGTAGACTAGAATATAAAAAGTCCAAGTGAGAAGTTAAAGTCAGTTTGACCAACTTAAAAGCCCATCCAAACGGGCACTTACTCTCTCTTACAAATGAAAAAGTGAAACAACAAAATATTACACTAAAAGTTCAACATCCAATCTCTTTTTATGCTTCATCTTTTTCTACAGATTGTCATACCATCACCAATAGGCACCTTAACAAGGCAAGATAAATGATATCAGAACTTCATTCCAAATGAAAAAATAGAAACAGAAAAATCCCAGAAGAAGAAAGAAACAATATAAACTCATGCTTACCATACTGATGTCGACGCGGTTATCCTTCATCAAGTTTTCATTAAAGTTTCTAATGCTAAGAGTCTTGGAATCATTTACCTGATAAGAAGATATCAGTTAAAGCTGAATCATTTTCTGGAATTGACAAACTGGGAAACTGTTTTTTTACCAGTGGATCAGAAACTCTTCCATGCCATAGGACATTATCGACTACAATAAGACCTCCGACTCTCACCTGTGAAAGGGAACGGCTTTTACAACTTCAAATTGCCAGGCTTAATAAACAATGCAGTAATTTTAGACGTGCAACGCACCAGTTGTAGCAGCAACTCAAAGTACTCTTGATACATTTTCTTTTCTGCGTCAACAAATGCAAAATCATATCTGCACAGAAATGGAGGTATATAGTGGATGACTTTCCTCTTTTTGTCGATGTCACTGAAGGGACAACAAATGGTTTCCTCTAAATATAAATATTCGAGACATCTGAATTTGTTCTTCACTATGACAGATAAATTGATAGCTACTGCTGTTTCTTCAAGCCATCAACCTTCAATGTCAAAGTAGTGCAAGCGAGGGAAGTTTCTCTAATAAGGGTTATAGAAAGAAAGTAACTTAACTAGCAAAACAGGTTTAGTATTGTCACATTGCATATTAGAAAGTATCTTTATCCAACCATACTCCATGATATCCTTTTCAGAATGAGGTATCTGACTCGAAAATCACATCTTTTGTACCTCATAATGGTGCTAAGTTTATCTAGAAGCAGTTGCTAAAAAGGAAAGAAAAATAATTCTATAAGAGTTTCCACTCATAATGGCGGAGCTAGGATTTTCACTAAGGAGATTCAAAATATAATAATGTAAACATACAACAAAGCCACTGGAATTCAACATCTATTACATATACAAAAAATAATTGACTTATATATATAGTTTACTTTCCCAGCAAAGGGTGTTCAGATGAACCGCCTTGCGCCCCCCTTAGCTCTGCCTATGCACTTATGTATAGAGTTGACAGCAGATTTACATGCACATTTTTAACAAAAAAAGCAAAAAGTCGGCAACTACACAAAAAATCGCCCTCAGCCAGATATATACCTGCAACTTTCACCATTTTGAATCAAAGACTTCAAAGTATCTGCTGCTAGACCATGTCTCACGTCCACCTAATGACACAGTCAAACCATCAATGATATGAATATCAAAGACATTTAAGCACATATTTATCGTACTTCACCCTAAACAATCATGAATAATGATAAAGTACTGACATGAGATTGAACAGAATTTTAATGCACGGATGCAGACAATTCAGATAAGTAGACTCGGTCTTCCAGGAAAATAGCATGAGAGATGAGGATATATGACATAGAATTGGAAAAGAATGGCTGAGAGATGCTATAGCAGTGTATGCAACAGAAGATACCTAGTAAAATGAATATCAAGTTATACATAATAATTTTGCGACTAGCATGTTATGCGAGAGCAAATTTGAAGCCTCTAAGGTCCATCATATCCACAAGATATGTGTTATGAAAATGTAGATATCAAAGTGGATGTGAAAGTACATACAAAGTTGGACAAGATTAGAAATAATTACGATACACAAAGGTGGACGTATCACATAGAGAAGAATAAATTATGGATTGATGCCTGAGATGGTTCAACTATGTCTTAAGTAGACCTCCAAAAGTATCAGTCCATTGGTGCACCAATATGGTGATTGAAGGTAACAAAAGAGATGACATAGACCTAAAATCACATGTGGAAGTCATCTCAAAAAACTCTTGAGTTTCTATGGATCAACAGGACTTACCTGAGTACAGAACAGAACGTAAAACAAAGGATTTTAGGTGATATCATCTAGTTGGATTGCCTTGGTTGATGTTACTCTTAAATCAGGTCCAGGTAGGATAAGTGTGAAATACAGAAGCTCTACTTTTTGAAAGCCCTTGATTTTCCTTAGAAGAAATTCTTTTACCATTATTGGAATATGCCACAATATCGAAACAAATATAGAGAATCCATATAACAAATCCCACTTAGTTTGGAAAGGTGGAATGGTTAATTGATGGATGGATGAATATTAAGGTCAACAATTACTTCCATTTTTAGTAGATTGCATCTTATGATTCATATGGAACATATTTTTCTGAAGTCATTATCTCTCAAGTATAACAAAAAGATTACATCTTATGAATCACACAGGGAGACACCAGAATCACCTTATGTGACACACCAGCTCGGTCATAATATCTTTTTGCAACCTCAATTACTTTGCCATCTCTTTCACAAGCAACTAAATGACCTCCTTCTGGAAGGACAAGGGCAACAGCCAAGGATGAATATCCCTGTGGGACAAGAATGACTCATATTAATGACCGATAATACAGCCAATTAATAGAAGAGGAAAACAACACTCAATGTACTAAAAGGCAATATAAATAAGTATCATCGCTGACAGAAACCTGAAATTGGTTGTATACAAGGTCAATCATTATACTGGTCAAACACACACAGTTAAGGATTTTTCCTACTGCATGTGTGCTTCTTTGCTTTCTTACCTTTTAGCTTTCTATCTTATCACATGTCAAGTGAAAGCAAAAACAGGAAACATATTCCTATATTATCGTTTGGCATGCAAGATAATTATCCGGGAAAAAAATTTCCCATATTATTCCACATTTGATAGCACAACAGATAGGCTCTCCTCCAGGTTTCTATCTAACTTTGAGGGATTACTGTATCCTGAACAAGGGGTAAGGGACAGATTGCAATACCAGGAAAGTAAAGAAAGCTAGATAAGAACTTCAAATAGCAAACACTCACAAGCAGCGGAAGAGTTCTGTTTCCTTTTTCCTATTTTGTTCTTTATCCTTCGTCCACAAATGACCCAATTACCCTCATACTCCATCCTCAATGAGCGAGTCCCTCTATGAAGCCCTCAGTCGAGCACCTCCTCTATGATGAGATCCTCCTAGCATGCCTTCTATACTCTCTCTCCTTTTCTTCCATGGCGGAAAACTCACCCAGCAGCCAATATGCTATAATATTTTCTTCCGTGACATTTTCGGGCTAGTTTTTCTCTTTAGGCACTTCACCTCTATAAGATTCACCTTATCTCTATACTCTTCAACACAAATAGTCCTACGATGAATACTAGGAATATTTGTCCCTTCATGTACATCCGAAAAATTTAGAATGATATAGAGAAGGTACAAGTGAAGATCAAGTTCCCTTCCTCTCACCCTCTTTCTCTAGATTTTTGTTACTTTTGACACTAAAAAGACCAACATAAAGGATTTTTTTTTGACTAAAAAGAACCTACATAAAGGATAAGAGAGGTGCAAACTCCAATCTTGTCCACACTAAAGTACGACAGAAGAAGGTGCACATCATCAAACACATCCAGTGCCACAAATCTAATTTATTCAATACATTGTTGTCGACTAGTCTAGGTAGCAAACACATTTCCAAGATTTTGGCATTATAAATTTGCCATTTGAGTGACTTTTGCAACATAAGTTGTGAGCAGCGTGTCCACCTATATTTAAGGGAAAGTACCAAACTTTTCTTTTGAATAGGAAAGTACCAAACGTTTAATATGAGGTAAGAAAACATTAAGGTAAAATTATAAACCATGTCGATGAGTATGAGTTCATAATGTAGACTTACAGTATATGTTCCCACTTCAATGCACCTTTCTGCCCCAAGAATCTGGACGAGCATAGCAAGTAGTTGTGCTTGATCCGGTGACACCTAATACTAAGAATGGCAGTTAGTCAATATTGAAGTTTAGAGTATCTGTCAATCTCCTCATGAGAAAAATCATCACCGCCAATCACTGCCCTATCTTATATAGAAAAGTTGTAAGCCAATAATATAGAAGGGAAAATAAAGAACCAGTTCACCTTCAGAGACTTTTGCAGAGGGAGCACATTATTCCCTCAAGGAGCATAAAAGAGGAGAATGTGAACTTTCAAGACTTGCAACTGAAAGAGAAAAGTTTCCTCCCCATGGCCCCATGCATTACTATCAAAGTGCATGCTCAAAAAACTCATCACACTTAACAAATCCTCTTCCAGAAAACTATAACCATATCTCATCCACTCCATTATATGATGAGTGACTTGGATTGTCTTTCATTTAAAGTTACAAAGTTTCTTCAACTCAATCTAGAGAGTCAGTTTTGCACATATCCACTTGAGTGAATTACAAAGGATAAACTTATACAACCACTTAGTTCTTTTTATTTTAGTCAGACTCAGTCAGTTGTTATGTGCCGTGGAACCACACATCCAATAAGTTCAGAGGGACCAAGGGTCATAACAACATCCGTAAATAACCTTCTTTTGGAAATGATCCTTAGATTTTTCAAGTATGAAAGAGAAACTTCGTAATTAAATACAGAAACTTAACAGGTTCCTAAGTCTTAGACCAGAAAGAGATCATGTGCATGTATCAAAACCATGAACAGTGGGACAGCAGAACAGCAGTAATGTATTACTTACTTAGGAGGGAGGTAAAGGAATATAACAGTTAGCAAAGCCTAGGCTGATGGATTACCTGCATCTGACTGCCTCGCATTGTTGCTGTCTCCTCCCTAAGTTCACGCAAAATCTGAAATCCAAACAAAGAGAAAAAAATGAATACCTGATAAAGTCTCCTTCCTTTATTTTTCTTTTAATCTTTGTTTTCCCCACGTTTGATTCTCTTCTCAAATTACTATGGGATTGCAACCAGAGCATTCACCTTTGGTTCTCTAACATTGGTCAATATGTAGTCATACAGTGGCGAATCAACACTTATAATCTGTTTACTACCATATCTAACATCACTTGCAACAGTAACTGGACTATCATGAAGTTTTGATGCCTGAAGCTGACAAAAGGAGAGAGCAGTTGCGGAAGACACATGCCTCGTCAAGGATAACACATCTGTGTGGTATATGGAGGGAATGGAATGGCCATTAAATTTAGGTTGAAATAATGCAAATGAATTGGTGTAGCTAAGCACCATCCGATTGGACATAAGAGAAGCAATCAACAGCCAATAGTCTGTGGGTAAGTTTAACTACCTGCAAAAGAACAAATAAAAAAGGAAGTGCTTAGGAAACTAATTTGATGCACTCAGTTAGCTTCTACAACATAAGGCCTCTACTTCTAATCATCAAGCAAGTGCAACTCATGCAACTGTATATGGAATCACAATTTACATGGTTTATGGTTGGTGAGAGTGTTCCTTAAACAAACTGTGGATTTATACGTAAAGTTCTTAGAATCAAAATCTTGGGTGGGTTTGTCTTAAGAAATCTCATGGTCAGACTGTAGGTTGTGAGATCTTACCAAAGTAGATAAACAATGACATTTGACTAACTTGAAATAAGTCAAAAACTATTAGAAATGAGTTAATCCAGTTTACATGGGTAAAAAGAAAGTCCAAATATGATAATGTAGTGCGGAAGTAAGAGTAATCGTAAAATATGTTTCTTACAACTAGTAGATGTCCCAAAAAGCAGAGATAGACATATGGGTCTCTATGAGGAGGCAAAATTATTTGCAATACTGTTTAAGAGCGAACGAGAAGTGGATTCTATTGTTTCATCTTCCACTTTTTCCTAACGTTGAGTTTGTTGACAAGGTGCTGCAGATCATTTTTGGAGCAAAGATGCAGACGGAAGTTAACTCATTCCATAATGGTATGACTGGTTAACATAGCTGAACCTCCTGCAGTATATTCTGGAAGACTTCGAGGGTGTTTGGATTGGCTTTTCCAAAACAGCTTATAAGTTATAAAAGCTATAAGTTGGTCATACACAACTTTTAGCTTATTTTTGTACTTTCTGGCCTAAAAATAAGTGCTTAAAAGCATTTTTTTTTATCTTTCCCAAAACCACAAAAAATAGAAAAAGAGCTTAAAAGCCAAAAGCACTTAAAATAAGCCAATCCAAACACCCTCTTCATTAAGTAAAGAGACAACCTTTTGCAAGGAAAGCTGCATTGGAAGCACCTTTGACCAGTGACAACCGAAGAAAGAGGCAATGGATCCATGTTTAGTCCTGCATCTTTTGTTAAAAAGGTAACCATATTTTAACACATTGGCTATGGACTTTTAAATATTGGGATTTAGTTTTCTCTTAGAAGCATGGATAAGGTAAGCTCCGGCCAGTTAAGATATAATCTTGACTTGGAACAGTTCGGCCATCGGAAAAATACATTAGAATTTGGAGAATATCTGGTCTGAAAGAATAGAAGGATATTACTAGGGGAAAATTTTTCAACATCAAGTTTCAATCACTCTGTATACTTGTAAGTAAGGATACAAATCCCTAATCCCAGATTGACCACTATTATTTTCTGGAAAAGTTGAGCTTGTAAAATTGACCATTTGATGTATTTTGTGTAAGCTCCATACAGTCATACTCTAACTTTGTACAACTTCAGGAAATCCCATAGTGCCACTGTCCTATTAATGAAATTCTCATTAGAATAATTCCTTCACTCTTGGTTATTTGACCTGATATACTTTCTGCCCTCTTAACTATTGTCACTAATGCACAGTATACAAAGGTTGTTACGGCTAAAACATGCAAGGCCTTTGGGGTGAACGTAAATGGGTTCGAACACGAGATCCTGGAGATGATCTTACGTATGGAGCAGAAGAGAAAATTACAACTTCAGCAACAACGGGAGAAACAGAAAGACGCAAAAAGTTCCAAGGGAAAGGGGGATGGTGAGGTGAAAAAATTGATTTGCACTGTCAACTATGACAAAGGGGTCCATAATGAGGGAGGAAGAATCATGAAGGGTAAGAAACTCAAAGCACTGTCCAAATGAAAGTGAAAATCATAAGTTGGAATGTGCAGGGCTTAACGACAATAAAAAAAGAGACAACATTAAATCGTTGGTCAAGAAGTGGAAGCCAGATGTTTTATGTCTACAAGAAACAAAAATTGAAGAATGGTCTATTGTTATAGCAACACAGATTTGGGGATCTAGATGGGTCGACTGGGTGGAATTTATATCATACGGAAGGAGCGGAGGTATCAAAATATTCTGGGATAAAAGGCAATGAAATCACATAGATTTTCTGAGAGGCACATACTCTATCACTGCAATGTTTGAAGGGTTACAGGGAGATCTCAGATGGTGCTTTACTGGTGTATATGGGCCACATTCAAATTGGGAAAGAACAGATTTTTGGGATGAATTAGCTGATATTAGAGGGTTATGGACTGATCACTGGGTAGTTGGAGGAGACTTTAATGTCTGTAGATCGAACATGAAAGGTTTAATTGCATTAGAAGATCAAGAGCAATGAGGAACTTTTCAGATCTTATTCAGGACATGGAGTTGATTGATTTACCTCTTCAGGTGCTCACTACACTTGGTACAGGAGTGAGGATTCAACTCAAGCCTCCAGAATAGATAGATTTCTGATTTCTACCGACTGGAGTGACAACTTTGGAGCTGTGAATCAGCTTGCCCTCCCAAAAGTAACTTCTGATCATAGACGTATAGTATTGGAGAGTGGTGACTGGTCTTCTAATCCGTCATACTTTAAATTTGAGAATATGTGGTTACAACATGATGGATTCACTGAGAAAGTCAAAGAATGGTGGCAGAGCTATAATGTTAATGGTTCCCCAGATTACATACTAGCTCAAAAACTGAAACACTTGAAAAGGGATATCAGCAAATGGAATAAAGAGGAAAGTGGAAGTCAGGGCAAGCAAAGCGTTGGATGAACTTCTAATACTTGAGCACGCAACTGAAGGCAGAATGAAGACTCAAGAGGAAAAATCTCAGATTTTGAATCTCAAACTGGAAATTCAGAGGTTGGCCAAAGCAGAGGAGGCCTCATGGAGACAAAAGTCCAAATGTTTGTGGTTGAAAGAGGGTGATTGGAATATGCCCCTCTTCTCTATTCAGCCCCCACTTAAATACAAAAATTCAGTCAACAGTAAGGTTCTAGCTCGTGACGTGCGCTCTACTCAAGCATCCAGCGTTGCATTCTTACATCTAAACCAAATCCATGATGAGGGACAATCATTTATCTGCCTGGTGAAACATTTCTTGCAATTACCTCGTATAGGTTCCTATTCGTCTTTCTCGTCACTCATACACACCTACCAAGTTTCTATAGCTTTCCACCACAAACTGTTCGAACCAGGAATTTACACTACTCAGACCATTGATTTTTCACCATAATATCTTATCACTCATCTATTCTACTTCCCCTTGTATCTATCTTCCAGATGCCCGGCACCTACTCCACGGTTTAAAATATGTCATAGGGTACCTACTACCTAGGTCCTTTATTTGTAGTTCTTGCTTAATTGGTCTGGGATCAGGCAAAGCTATATGACAAGCCAACTTTCTATACAATCTTAAACTTTATTTACTTTAACAAACCTATAAATTATCATCAAAGTGCTCATCAGAAGAGGAGCTAGAGTATCGCTTACAAGTTCGGCCGCACCCCGTAGCTTTGGTCCAAATCTTGTATTTGTCTTTAGAAATCCACTGAACATGTACAATTTATTAACTTAGAACCCAATAACTTAAAATGGACTAGAATCCCAAACCCATACGCTTCAAATCCTGGCTCCATTCTCATTCCCTATCTGATAGCCACTGTTTATTGAAAAGGTTAAAAACATCATTTCTACCAACATAACCACACCTCACCCCTACCTTGGAAGGCAAAGAAGCTATTTCCGATAGACCCTCAACTCAAGAAAAAAACAGTCCAAAGCAGTACCGAGAAAAAAATAACAGAAATGAAGACAGTCATATCAAAATAATATAGACAACCAAAACAATAGTCATTAACAATATAAAATTATAATCAAAGTAGGAAAAAAAAACTCAAGTCTTTAAATGAAATGTTCAAATAAAAAAACCCCTTTTCTCTTCCTGAACTCAAGTTACTCTATTAGTTCAAAGATTAAAGTAAATGAAAACAGGATTTGTATGATGTAATACTAACTAACAAGCAAGAAAAACTTTATTCAACAAAAATCAAAGTGGAAAAAAATAATACTTTTAACCCACAATGGAACATTACCCAGAAAATGAAAATGAAAGAGAAACGGAAATACTGACAAACCTCAAAGAAATCTCTGGCCAAATTAGCCTAAAAATGGAGTCTTTATTTTCTGCACTTCACTTCTCCCTTTAATAGCTTAAAAAAAAGGAATACAACAAACATCTAATCTCTATCCTCCAAAACTTTTTAAATGGATGAGTCTTTTCCTTAAATTTAATAGTATAGAAATGATTTATATTCTTTTTTTAATAAAATTATGGAGTTTTAGATGATCTTTTTAATTTACATAAAAATTTAAAAAGAATTCGGACCGAATTGTAAATATATTTATATATTAATCATATATTAAATTTAATATATAAATATATTTTATAATATTTTTCAAAGATAAACCTAGATCCGGAAAACAAACCGATATGATTTGGATGATTTTATAATATTTAATTTTAGTTAATATATTATTCTTTTTGTCCTCATTTATATGACATTTTGTTTTTCAAGAGTCAAATAATTTAAATTTGATGAGAAATTTGTGCATAAACTTATTTGAATCTCAAAATTCGAATAAGTGCCACTTAAACTCGACGGAGTGTATATTAATTTTTTTATATTACAAAGAGAAAAATAATTTATTTTTTCTTCCCAAGTTCCCATCGTCCCTGAAGAAACAAAAGAAGCCCTAAAACCTTAAACCTCCAAGAGGCTCAACGATGGCGACAACCACAAAGCTTCTTCAATTCCGCCCGAAACTCAAACACTTTTCTGAACCAAAACTAAAGTTCTTCTCTTCTTCTTCTTCTTCTTCTTCTTCTTCTTCTTCTTCTTCTTCTTCTTCTTCTTCTTCTTCTTCTTCTTCTTCTTCTTCTACATCAAATCCGAATCCTGAACACACCGAAACACCTACATCCGAGCCCAACCAAACACCTACACCTAAACCATTCTCTTTTTCATCTATTGTCAATAATCCCCAAAACCCATCTTCACAAGCTTCAGCTTTTGACGAAGTAAGAAAAAGCCTTGCAGGATTCCGTAGCCGTTCTGGTTCAGCACCATCACCTCAGTCATTTCAAGAACTATATCAAAGAAATGTCAATAATGTCAGGTCTGAAGTTCCTTACAATGCGAATCAGAGACCACCCCCAACTGGAAATGTTGGGTTCAATGCTATTAGTGCAAGCCTGCGTAACTTAAGCGTGAATAACAACTACAATAACAGCCAGAATGAGAGTAGAGGGAAGTTGTATGAATCGTTATCACTTTCGCGATATACGGAGAGTTTTAAGTTGAGACCTGATATGGGTAAAGATGTGAAAAGGTCGGGAATGGTGATTGGTGGGAGTGGGAATTTGCCTGCATCTTTTTATCGGAAGGAGATGATGAGGGATAAAGAGGGTGATAAGGAAGGGATGAAGATGGAGTTAACTAGGAATTATAGGCATGGTGAATTAGGAGAGAAGTTGAAAATGTTGAGGCCGATAAAGAAGGAGGAGAAAGGTTGGTTTTCGTTGCATGAGTTGAACGACAGATTGATGAAGGTGAGGGAAGCTGATGAGATTGAGAGCAAGACGATGGTAGCTGGTGTCGTGTATAAGGATTTGAAAGAGTCTCTTTATCTAATAAGTCAGAATGGTGATTCAAAGCCTAAGAAGACAATGAGTGAGTTTTTTTTAAGTGCAATTTTTGTGTTTGTTTATATATTGGATTATATGAATATCTGGTGTTGAACCATGTATACTAAATGTTATGCTGTGAGTGATCTAGTTAGTATTATATTAATATGTAGTGTGTTCAACTGTAAACAAGCAGCCATAGGAACTTGAAGCATAAAGCTTGTGTCTTGGTGAATAACACCACACAGCACACACATGTGTATAATGTTGAAAGAAATGCAAGTGTAGTTGCACCAGGGGTGTGGCCTAGTGGTCAATAAATGAAACGAGAATCATGGGAGACATGGTTCAAATCCTATAGCAAAAAAAATTCTAGGTGATTTCTTCCATATTCATAAGCATTAGGG
>NW_006239164.1:990095-1002795 GCF_000226075.1 Solanum tuberosum
GAGGGGATGAGCTATCTGGTGTCTGTGCTGGTAGGATTTAGTAGGCACCCCGTGGAAAAATTGAGGTGCACAAAAGCTGGCCGTACAACCACTATCATAATTATAAATATAAACGACAATATGTAATTGTAGCTATTGTGGTAATAAGTATTTGGAACTATTTGAGGTCATCTACTGATTGATTCATTGATTCTGATACATATCTTGTGAGTATATATTTTTTTCTGATGATTCTTCTCTAGGAACCCAGTCGCATAAGAGCACCTCACGAAAACTACCATGGGTAGAACAGTTTCTCCCAAAACTTTACTCATAAAATGTAACATTTTTGTGGAAAATGTGCAAAGCCTTCACACAATTTTTTTTTGGGTGAAGTAGTTTAACTATATTAGAAAGGCATCAAGGAGATGCAAAGTTACAAGGAAAATAAAGAGCTGCATCAAAACAAAATTAACATGAAGCTAGCTGAGCAAAAAATTGTAAACTACCAAAAAAGAGATCCCCAAAATCCTACTATGCTAGAGTTAGGGAACTAACAACCAAAAAGTTATCCACACTGTTTACCGGGAAAAGAAAGTGCCAACTGAAGAGAGTAGATAAACATATAGCCTTGAGGGTGCTAGTGGGAATTGAGATTCCATCAAAGACTGCAATTTTTTCTTTCCAAAGACTCCAAAAAATAACTGCTTGGATCATCCTCCATAGCCTTTTCAAAGTCTTGCTAGCTCTCCATCCTATCCAACTAGCAAAGGCATCTTTAATGGAGAAAGGCATAACCCATTGAAGACCAAACAGTGAGTGGAAAAAATGCCACAAGTCAGTTGCTGTAGGGCAGTGTAAAAGTGATGGTTAACAGTTTCATTATCCTTCTGGCAAAATTTCATCATCCCCTTCTTTCTAAGGTTATCTTGAGTTAGATAGGCCTTATGAATAGTTGTACAGGTAAAACAAGAAACCTTTAGAGGTTGTCAACCAGATATGTTTCCAGGGAAAAACATCAAGGATGCCATTCTGTGAATGCCAAAAATTATAGCTCTCCTTCATGGTATAAATCTCTTCCTTGGTGTTGCCCCAAAGTAATCTGTCTGTGGTTTGTTCATCTAGGTTGCATTCCTCCAGAGTCGTAGTAGTGAGAGGAGTTCATTGATCTCCCAGTCCTGCAAGTTCTTTCTGAAAATTGGGCTCCAAATGTTGTCTACTCTGTATTAGGCAATTGTAGCATTCTTGTTAGTGGCTATCTAGTATAGCATAGGGAAGGACCCCTTCATTATAGTGTCACCAAGCCATTTGTCTTGCCAAAATCTTATCTTAGTCCATTACCAGCTTTGAAAAGCACTTTCCGGAAAAGTCATCTTGGAGACTGCTGATGTGTTTCCAAACCCCCTACACCATGTGTACCCCTGCTCCTCATTGGCCTCCAATGATCAAGTATGCCATGTTTGGCTTTGATTATACCCTTCCAGTACCCTTCCTCATTCTGTCCAAACCTCCAAAGCCACTTCAAAAGTAAACCTTTATTATGTAGTTGTAGGTTCCTGATTCTCAATCCTCCTTGAGCCTTGGGCTGAGTGACTTTTTGCCATTTCTCCAAAGGGAATTTGTAAGTTTGGATGTTTCCTTCCCAAAGGAATCTTCTCCTTAGCCTATCTATTTGTTTTAGAACTGAGCTTGGCATTGGAAATAGAGACATACAATAAGTAGGAATGCTATCCAGAACATTGTTGATAAGAGTTAGTCTTCCTCCCATTAATAGATACCGAAGGTGCCATGTAGCTAGTCTCTTTTCCATCTTTTCAATTACTCCATTCCAAATCTCAGGGGATTTGAATTTTGCACCTAATGGTAGACCCAAGTAAGTGGTAGGAAAGGAGCCTATGTTACAACTGAGTATGTCAGCAAATTTCTCTAGGTTTTGAACCTTGTTGACGGGGTATATTATGCTCTTGATCATGTTAATGTGAAGACCAGAAATAGATTCAAAGACCATGAGAGTAGTATTGAGGTTATAAACTTGCTGACTATCTGCTCCACAAAAAATCAGAGTATCATCTGCATAGAGCAAATGAGATACAATAACTGAGGTTGAAGGATCCTTGCCCAACGTGAAACCCTTGTATCCATTGTAGCTCTTTTGCCTTTTCCAGCATTTGAGAGAGGCCCTCTATAGCCAAAATAAAGAGGAAAGGGGAGAGTGGGTCTCCCTGTCTTATTCCCTTTTGGGAGGAGAAAAATCCCATAGGACTTCTATTTAATAGGATTGAGAACTTCACCGTTGAGATGCAGAAAAAAACCCATTTAATCCACTTGTTACCAAATCCCATTTGTTTTAGAATGTTGACCAGATAAGACAATTTAGTTGATCAAAGGCCTTCTCTATGTCTAATTTGCATAAGATCCCAGATTCACCACTTATGATTTTCCCGTCTAAAACTTCATTGGCGATCATGGATGCATCAGTGATTTGTCTGCCCTTCATGAATGCACTTTGTTGGTCTGAGATTAGGGAGGATACTACCCTTTTCAGCCTCTCAGCTAGGGTCTTCGCCAAAAGTTTGTTAACACTGCCTATAAGGCTTATTGGCCTGAAGTCCTTTAGTTCCAGGGCACCTTTCTTCTTTGGGATGAGAGCAATGAAAGTGGCATTGCAAGACCTCACCATTTGACAATTCTGATGGAAGAAAGTGAGGGCTTCCATTATGTCAGATTTGATAAAGCTCCATGATTTCTGGAAAAAGGCTATAGTAAAACCAACCAGGCTTGGTGCTTTGTCAGGAGCACAAGATTTGAGGGCATCTAATACTTCTTGTTCATTGAAAGGTGCTTCTAGCTCCTCTTTTTCTTCAGCACTGATAGTGGAGAGTCCTTCAAAAACAGCCAAGGGTCTCCAAGCTTCTTCCTCTTTGTACAACGTCTGATAGAATTCTAGGATTCCTCTCTTTGTCAGCTCTTTATCCTCAATTAAATCATCCCTAATCTTCAATCTATCAATGCAGTTGCTCCTTCTATGAGAGTTGGTCATTCTCTAGAAAAAAATTGTATTCTAATCACCTTCTTTTAGGCTTTAGCCATAAACATCTTGACTTTTGTCTCCATGAGATCTCTTCAGCAATGGCGATCTGTTGAATCTCAAGTTTCAGTCATAGTGACTTCACATTTTCCTCGGGGGTGTGAGTTCTTTATTCAGCAATTTGGTCCAACCTTCCTAGTTCCATCAGTGTTTTGTCTTTGAGATTCAATCTGGCCAAAGACCTCTCTGTTCCATTTGGTGATATCCCTCTTTAGGTGTCTCAGCTTCTGGACCAAGATAAATCAGGAATGCCTGAAACATTGTAAGAATTCCACCAATCTCTCACCATGTAAGGAATCCATCTGATTGTAACCACATATTCTCGAATTTGAAGTAAGAAGGTGAAGCTTCCCAATCCCCACTTTCCAGAACAATAGGCTTGTGATCAGAAAACACTCTAGGCAATGGGTATTATTTAATGGCATTGAACATTTCACTCCATTCGGGTGATATTAGAAACCTGTGAATTCTTGAGGCTTGTAAATGAGCCTCCCCTCTTGACCAGGTGAATTGAGCTCCTTGAAGAGGAGGGTCAATCAATTATAAGTCTTGAATGGTATTAGAGAAGCCCATCATGGCCCTAGATCTTCTAGTACAGTTCAGTTTTTCCTCTTCAAATCTGCATACATTAAAATCACCACCAATTACCCTCAAGTCAGACCACAGACCCTGATAGCTGCTAGTTCATTCCAAAGTTCATCTCTTTCCGGATTAGTGTGAGGTCCATACACCCCTGAAAGAACCCATTTAAAATCTTCATTGAGGCTTTCAAATCTGCAAGATAGGAAAAAGATCTCAGCTTCAGAATCCACACAATTCCCGACCCTTTTATCCCACATAATAAGAATCCCCCCTTTGGTTCCAATTGCCTTGAGTTCTACCCAAGAAATCCACCTATTTCCCCAAACCTGTCTAATTAAAGAGCTGGTCCACTCCTCAATTTTGGTTTCTTGTAAACAAATGATGTCTGCTCCACATTTTTATTATTAATAAATAAGAGATTTCAAGGTGCATCTCTATTATTTAATCCCTGTACATTCCAAATGAGTGTTTTGACTCTCATCTAGAATGACCCTTGTGAGACCTGCCCCTATCTTTCTTACCACTGCCCTCTTGAAGTCCCCAAGCCAACTTTTTCAGTTCAGCGTCTGCTTTGTTTTTCCCTTTCCTAGAGTCCTTTACTTTCTTCTGTTCTTGAATCTGATTTTTTCTCTTTTCCTCCATTCTGAGAACGATATCGAGGATTTCATGTTCAAAACTTGATTCATTCACCTCCAAAACCTTGCAAGCTTTCATCATTGTCAATTTGGACCATTTGGAGGTTTCCACCACCACAGGGGTATCAACAGGCTGCAAAGGTTCACCACCACCATGCCATGGAAGAGGAAGGAAACAATTAAGAGATTGGGAAGAGATATCTGAGTCCAGCCCCTCATGATAAGAATCACAGAAGTGAGAAGAATTGGTGTTGCAAGGAGTGGTGGGCAAATTGATATGGTCAGCTTCATCATCTGCCTCTAATTGTGAAAGTGCATCATCAGAGGTTCCAAATCCCTGAGTTTGGAAGCTTGAATTTCCAATTCACTGGATCGAAAGAGGCTGTGTCGTGTGAGGAAGCAGAAGGAGGCTTGGAGATGGGTCAACTTTGGATGCAGTTGTTTTCCATTGTTGCGTCACTCTTGCATGCTGAGAATTTTTGTTTCTGACTGGACCTTTAGAATGGAAGCTGGTGTTTAAATCACTGAGAGTACTTCTTTTAATGGCCTTCCCCTTGTCACTTGATATACAAATAACACCAAGCAAAGTACCATCATCATCATAAAAAGGGGTATCGATAGCAACAACTAGGAATCTATCCCCTTGCTTATTCGTAACTGGAAACTGTACAGTCCAACTCTTACCCCTTATCACTCTGTGTACTATGTTATTAGCAGCATCATGATCCCGAGCATCTGTTAGGAATTCAATGAGGTCACTTCCAAGAGCTTCTGCAGCTGAATAACCATATAGTTTTTCAGCAGTTCGATTCCTGTGCAACAACGGCTCAAATTACATTCCTATAATGATAACTTTAATAAACACCAATTGAAGTCAAACTAAGACCAAATAAAATGTTCTTACCTGCACAATGTTACTTATAAAATGTAACATTATTGTTGAAAATGTGCAAAGCCTTCACACTGATATCAATGGTTTTTTGTGTTTATAGTATTTTTGCAATCTTTGTACGTTTGATTAGTGGACCAGTGGTCATTTTGCTAGTAACACACTTGGTTTTCTTATTCATTAGCTATAAGTGCAGTGTTCATTGAGGGTTAATCAATACTTCTGTTCTTTGATACGGCACTTAGATTTATATTTGGTGCTTCTTTGTAAGCAAAAAATGCTTTTTTTAGAGTATAGTGAAAATATCTTTTATGATATATCATTTGTTGATTACAATCACTTTTTACAGTTCAGAGACTTGATGTCTTGGGGCAGCTGGGTGGTACTCCAAGCTTTATGTTGCATCCACCAAAAGAACACTTGGTTGAAAAGGCAAGTAGCATTTTGTTCTCAAATATCTTTCTGTCAATCATTTGTTCATGGCAAATGTCTCCTTCAGATAAACCCTTTTCGATTTCCAGCCTTCACTGAATAGTTTTAAGTAGCAAGCATAATCTTTCCTTTCTAGTAGAAGGTGGATGCATTTGGCTTAATAATATAAAAGCAACACTTGAACTGCATTACAGCAAAAGGTGAAGGCAATCATACTAGTTATATTTTTTTTTTGAAACTAGTAACATTTGTATTTCATTTAGTACTTAGGTAGTACTGAAAAACCATATTTACAAAAGCAGAAAGGAGTAAAATCTATCCATACTAGTTATATTTTGCTTTACCATTTTAATAAAAAATAATGGCTTGATGGGAAGATGTATATTAGTCAAGACTAAATTACTTTTTGTCATATTGTGTATCAATTTGGCTTGTTCCTTTTAACTTTCGCAATCAAGAAAAAAAAATTATAGAAGGAAAAGGGGAGGCACGGTTGATGGTGGTCTTGATTTGCAGCCATAACTTACAGAAACTCATCCTTGATTTGTTATTCTCTTATTGTTTCTTTTTGTTTGTTACTTTGTTTAGTACAACAAGTAGCATCAATGATCTGATTTCTACTGTCAATGCGTCTGTCATACATTTAAGTGAATGTAATAACTTATCGACAATTTTGAACAGTTCTTTCACCCAGATAACATGTCATCTGGGGAAAAAATGAAACTGGAGCTACAAAAAGTTAGAGATGAATTTAAAATGTCAGAGTCGGATTGTGGATCTGCTCGTGTTCAAGGTGCGTGATCTTGATTTATGATGTCATGTTGTTTAAGGTTGCTACTTTTTTGTTTTTACTACCTTTAGTTTCTAGTTTTAACTTCATGGCGTACAGACCTCAAGAGTTCAGACTGGACCATGTATGCACCTATTAACTGCTTTTCTTAATATCTTGATGTCCTCACATGTGTTTCCTCTCCTTTTTTTTCTAGACTTGATATTCTTTGTGCTCTTTATGCTACTTTTAAGGTTCTGTTGGGCAGTTTGTATCTGGGAAGTTGTCTTCTTTATTTCTACATATGAGGTTGTAATACTTCCTACTTGAGCAGATTCTATGTTCTTTTTTCTGTTTCAAAAACTACCCAATCACTATTCCTTAATTGGACATTATCCTCTACCCCTAACACCACTTTCCAGCATTTTAATCAACGCTGATGCTTGTGCTCTGTCTTAATCTTCTATTTATATCCATTGAAATAGTAGTCAGTCTGCTATGACTTTTTTACTAAGGCTGATTTAAATTTGTCCCATGGCTTTCTGATAGTAATTGTACAAATAGGGAAGATCTATATCATGTACAAAGCAGTATTAATTTGGAGAAATGTGAAGGAGAAAAAGACTGAAACACATGTCGCCATCCTAAAAGAAAAAAACAAAAAGAATAAAGACCAAGAAAAGCTTGGAATCTGCCTTTCTTCTTATTACCTACAATTTGGGTAATGACTTCCAAGTTCCAAGTTAAGCTAGTCATCTGATGTAGTCAGTCAAACGCTTAGTCTGGCAGAGATCTTGCTGCCCAAGTATTTTCTTCAACTACTTCAGAAAGTACAGTGCACCCCAAACAATCGAAATGACTAAAAAACAACATAACAGAGTGCCTGAATCTGAAAATAATAGGATAACTAAGGCCTCATTGTTTGCACTTACTGAAGTATTAGTTGAAATCTTCAACTGAGAAAGGGTGCAGCAGTCTATTAAGAGATAACCTTGCAACTAATGAAATACAAAACAGAGAGCTACTACATAAAGTTGTGACCCTTTGACAGAGCTACAACACAAGAAGAAATAGCTCCTAGGGTTTACTTCAAGTGGCGAAAGTTGTAGGACATGTCACTTAGGTCATAGGTTCGAGCCATGTGCCATGTGAACTAAGCTTGCTATTTAAGTGGAGAAAGATTGAGAAGTGGACTTGTTTTCCCGAGTTTTGAAGCCCACAATTGTCTGTTAGGGTTGGCCCCTAGCAGATTTCTCGGAAAACAGAGGGAGTATTAATTACAGCATAATAATAATTCTTTCATCTTTTATTCATCACATAAACAATCCATGCATTATAATCCCAGCATAACCAGTATGTGAGCCAAAACAGCCCCTAATGGTGAATTCCGGGGATTAAGCGAGATATTGCAATCTATTCCCTTTTTTGTTTGGCAACATGTGCAGAGAGACCTCAAAGTTCTTTGTAGATCTCCTGTCCTCCAGCTTCTAATACCTTAATTTTGCTGTTGATAGATGTTATTTCTCTTGAACTTGTTAAAGAAAAACATATGTAAGGAAGTTGCTTGAATTTGATTTTGTTTAAAGTTGATATTCAAATGGAAGTTCAAGCCACATATGTGCTGCTCCAATGATGTTAATAGTTTCTTACATTGTATATTAATGTTAGCCTTTTTTTTTTGTTTTCAGTGGCTCAACTTACAACAAAAATAAAGCACCTATCTTCAGTTCTTCACAAAAAAGTGAGTTTTCTGCGGAATTGTACCCAATTGAGCATCTTGTGCAGGAATACTCATATCACGAAAACTCCATTTATAGCACATTGTTGGTTATTGTCATATGGTAAAGCATGATTGTTCTTGAAATGCCAACTCAAGAACTTTATTACTTCAGATTGTGAGCTGGTTATTTATAGGGATCTTTACATTAGTAGCTAGACGGATTCACTGTTTACTTTTTTTAGTTGGTATACATAGATTATACATGGTTATGCATGAATTGTTATACTATACATCTTCTGGCTAATATTTATTTTTACATTGTCGTCAATTATCATTTTTTTAAGGATAAGCACTCTCGTAAGGGTCTACAACAAATGGTTCAAAATAGGAAGAAGTTATTGAAGTATCTGCGAAGGACAGATTGGGACTCTTACTGCCTCGTTCTTTCTAAGCTTGGCCTCCGAGACAACCCAGATTACAAGTTCTAGACAAGCACGTATGACATAGTACTTGAATGCAGTTTTTCTTGGGCAGATTGCCGGAAGCTTATTCCATACTAAAACTTTTCCTCTCGTTTTGGGGTGGAGAGGCGATGAGGGGGTCGGACTTTTGTTGTTTGGTTCACTGCCTCCCAAGGGAAGCTCATAACTGATCTTTGAAAGGAGAGCCAAATGTAAGATACCATGTTTTTAATTTATTTTTAATCTTTTTATAACAACGGTGTCTAGAATAACTTGCACACACCAGGACGTGTATCTAACTCTGTGTACCGGGGGCTCATGACATTTTTACCTTGTGATAGTTTGAGGAGTGAAATTAGCAGTAATTGGTCTTCAAGAACCACAATATATTTTCCTTGTTTGAATTGTAGTTGGATTTTAGCAACCTATGTTGCTCAGACTCTTCAAAAATGTCAACAGGTGTGCTGGATTCTCCAAAAGTAGTATATTTTTAGAGAATCCGACATGGGTGTGGCATCAAAAGTGAAGAGTCCGCACAACTTAGGTGGCAAATGGCAAGGTGTTGATTGATTATTCTTTGCTTCAATAATTTCCAGGGATGAATTGTTCCTAATAAGCTTCGCCTTTTTACTCTTCATAATATATTCTTGTGTTATTTCCTCTTGATTTTGATGGTTCGTCGAGAGAACATACGTTTGCTCCGTCAGGTAATTTTCCTATTTTTGTTTTGAATTAAGGTAACGATACGATAACACAACATGTCCGTGTGAATTCACTCTTTTTCTGCAGGAGTGGTGATCACGCGGACCTTAAAATATACAGATAACGACATACTTGTCAAACTAATAGGCAGACGTATTTAAGATTTGAAATTTATAAATTTCTTCAATTAACTTCAAATTGATATATGATAATATGACTGAGTTCATAGTCAAATATTTAATCATATATTTTGTGTTACCAACAAGTTCCTTTTTTTATAAATAAATAAATCCATATAACGCTTGTCAGGTGCAAAATTGTTTATTAAATGCTAAAGAAGGATAGTTCTTAGCATAATTACATAAAAGGATATTTCATTGAGTTGTGGTGGAATGGTTGGAATTTTTTAAAAATTTTTTAGAGCGTTACTCCAAAAATAGGCTCTGTAATACGTGACTCAAATATAGTTGGACTTCAATAAAAAATATTTCTATTGAAATTTATCCCTCTCCTCTTTATTTTTGTGATTAGTAAACAACATATAAAACTTGATGGGCAAACCAAACCTTTATACTTTAATTTGGCATGCTATTTAATTATTAAGTAGTAATAAAACCCAAGAACTTGTTAGCTTGAATTAGAGGAATTTGAATGCTTGGGCTTTCTTCCTTTTTGAGAGCAATTTTGCAAACCTACATATATACAAAGGAAATTACTAGTATATTATAATACTGCTCTCACTCGATAATAGGCATGTGTAGATTAACTTAACATTGAAGTGTGTTTTAATACAAAAACGTGATAGTTTAGATAGGTAAATATATGGTGGTCAGATAAGAACAATTTTGAGACCAAATTTCAAACGGAGGCCAAAGTTGTTACATTCCAATAGTTGAGCGGCAAATTTGAATCAATTCACCAATAATAAATGCATATTTAAAATCAAATTAAAAGGGAAGGCAAAATTGTTCATTTTCCATAATTTAGAGGAGTTTTCTCTTATTTTTAGTCGTTCATTAGTTTTTAAAAAACATTTTTGGGTGAAACGAAAATGGTGAGGGCAGTTTTTTACTTAAGAAATGGACGGAGGGTATTTTTATACTAAATTTAATTAAATTTGGATTCACGTCGAAAAGTGACACATTGGGAGGTAAAACGCTCCCTAATAAAAGCGATTTTATACTAAGGGGACTCGAACCCTAGACTTTTGATTAAGAATGAATGAATACTTATTATTCCACCGCAACCTGTTGGTAGGACTTGGAGCTTTTGTTTTGGCAGTTGGGTGGATTGTATAAATGTAATGAATGTGTGTGTACTAGGTGAATCGTTTGTTTTGATATTAATTTTTGGTTGTTCTGAGAATTAAAATTCTCAAAGTTAGCAGATTTGTTTGGCCATAAAAATTAAGAATGGTACCATAGAGCATTATATTGCACTTTTTTTTTCCCAATTCGGTGTTCGGGATCATATTTTTTTTTTTCAATTCGGTGTTCAGTATCTATATTGGAGCTCGTCCATATTGGGGCTCGACTAAATTCGGATTCGTGGTGGAAAGTCCGACATTGGGAGGTAAAGTGCTCCCTAACAAAGGCGACTCTGTACTCAAAGGGGCTCGAACCTGAGACCTCTGGATTAAGAATGAATTAGGTACTTACCACTCCACCACAATCCGTTATTGGGGTAGGGTTGAGATAGGATTTTTCAAGACCATTTAAAACTAGGGCTTATAAGCCCAATCCATATAAGCCCTTGGCCCTTGAGACTTGATCGGGGCCGGGCTGGGGTCGGCCTATTGGCATAAACTATTTATTTAAGGGTAACTTACAACAATCTCGCTATCATATGAGCAAATTACTTAAATGCACATTATGTTGTGATATTATGAATCTTACCAGATTTTAGTACGTCTAGATACATGTAACATGGACTCAAAATTAGGTTAATTTATTCTAGATACACTCTACCCAAATGGATTCGCATGCATCTAGGATACATAGACGAATCACGCGCCCTCGTCTCCCTCTCATCTCGCTTGTCACTCTCTTATCTCGCTCGAATATCTGGGATACATCTGTAATGACCCGGAAAACTATTTTTTTGGAAATTCTGAACTATTCGTTTAACTTTAGTTAATTAGTTGATGGGCAATTATTAAATAATTTATTTATTTAATTGTTGGTTAATGGATCAAGTCCCTAGTTATTTAATACCTTAGACCTCTTAACCCAGATTTATTAAAATAAAGTAAGTAGGGTTTACTATTTTGAAGTCATTAACTAAGAAAAAAAGAAGAAGAAAAGAAACTGTGGCGGAAAACACTACAGATGCTCCATATTCCTAAGGTCGGTATGCTCGTCCCTTTGAAATATTTTGTTATCAATTGAATTGATAAGCATATAACTTAAAATGATTATAATATATCGGTTATATATATAACTAGTGAATTGCGCGGTCGTAAAAAAATATTTAAATTGATTATATTATCTTTTTATGAAAATGAAAAACCTTTAGACAGTATATATTTGAGTTAATCGATAAATGTGAATTATTTAAAAGATATATTACAAACTTTAATATAGGTGTCGAATAAAAATAACATAAGTTACAAAAATAAAAAGAACGGAGATAAAATTACCAATAAAACAAAATAGAATAACCTTTTTTCTTTACCTATAGAAGGTACTACTACATCATTCCTTGCAATTTTATACAAATTACAAACATCAACGAATTTATCAAATAAAATTTATACGATATTAAAAACAAATTCATTCATAAAATTATGTGAGAATAATAAATAAAAATATTTTTATTTATAATTTCTTTGTTATATGATATACTAACACATAATATTGATAAATTTGTGAAATATAATATCTACAAATTTTAATCAGATCTTTTATTTACTTTGTTATGTAATACTATATACAAAGAACAAGTTTGTGAAGTATACTTCTTAAAAATTTATCGTTATTAATATATTTGTATGCATTTAATCATAGTTTCTTATAGATGAATTTTATTCAAAAACATTAAATAAACTAAAAAAGAAATAGAATACATAGGAAATGATACAATCTAATTCATAGTTTCGGCAGTCTTTTTTTTCTTCTTAATGCCTTTTTTTTTATTTTAGGTTTCTTTTTCATTTTTTTCCTAACGTTAATTATGATCCTTTCTTAATTATAACCTTTATTTTTAAATTTTTCTCTCAAATTTGAAGTCATTTCCTATCCTATTCTACTCCTAATAAATTAAAATTAAAAAACCCTCTCTCTTTTTTTTGTTTGTTTTAAATAGTATCTTCTGTCATTTAAATAACTAATATACATACTCGCGCGTTGCGCGAATATTTTAAAATATAATAATTTTTAAACTTAAAAATAATTAATATGAATTATTATTATTGAGTAACAAAAGTGCATGTATATAATATTAGG
>NW_006239164.1:1003605-1020718 GCF_000226075.1 Solanum tuberosum
CTCAAAATGATTTAACTAAAGAATAATCAATTGTCAAATGATCATACTTATAATCAAAATGATCACGCTAAGGAATACTACTTTGCATATAAATTAACAAAAATGTAATTTGTGAACGAAGAATATGATAATTATGATGATATATATTCATCATCATTTTCATATATTTTGATTTTATTCTTACAAAATAAAACACTTATTGAAATCGTTAAAAGAATATGAAAACAACATAAGTAAGGAACGTCAACCAAATTTAATTAGTGATTGACATACATGATCCATTGATATGAAATTCTTTAGAATTCTTGCATTTATCTAGCATCGATTTTTTCTTCTTCTTTGTTGCATTGGAGAGCATGGTGGTCCTTCTCCGTCAATTATAACAACATAATTTCAAATCAAACAATTAAGAAAAATGACACATATACACACAATACACTACTATACTTTACCTCATTTTCTTTTATGATCTCACGTGAATGTAATTTGTTTTTTGTTTGAATGTAATATTTGTTTTACAGATGTTTGGATTCGTTTATGAAGAGTTTGATTTAAAAAGATGTGAATCATGTTATTAAGATTAATAATTTTCTTCAAAGGTGTGGGTTAGAAAGTTGAGATTTTTTTAGGGATAAGGTTAGTTATTATTTGAAATTTAAATTTGAAATTAATTATTTAGATATTTTTTTGGCTAATTTTGAGATTTCTTCTTTAAAGGACGTGATATCCTCCTCCTTTTTTTGAATTGGAAGTCTTTTCTTTCTTTTAATAATAATAAGACATATTATATGGATAGAATTTTTAAAAAAAAAGTTACAAAGAAAGGGAAAAAAACTACCCCATTTCAACTAATCCACCGTTTAATTTATCTTTTTTTTACAATAAGTTGTTTCAATTTTTTTAATGGTAACCGTTAACTTGTTTTTTTGTTTTAAAATGGAATTTATTATTTAAATTATCTTTAACTATTCTTTTATTATTAATTATTAATTAATGTTTTCTTCTTCTTCTTCTTCTTCGTCTTCTTTTGTTAATTAATTGTTTTACCTTTTTATTTAATTTTCTGTTATGACATTTTTAAATCTAATTTATTGTCATTGCTATCATTGCCTTTAATATCCAAAATTCAAGCACTACAAAAAATAAAAATTATACATATTTTTAACCAAAAAAATCTGAATAATATGATAATAAGGAAAAAAGCAAACTAACAAATTAAAATATTATATTAATAATATGAGATCTTTAGATATTGTGACTTTCTTTATGATCAAAATTTAAATTGTTATTTTGTTTTAAAATGGAATTTGTTATTTAAATTAACTAAAGACAATTAAGTTATTGAATTTGAATTTATTATTTAAAATAACTAAAAATAATAAAATTCAAGAATAATTGTGGTGCTGACACGTGTCGTTTTTTCCTCTCCTTTTATATATAGATAGATTTATTATTATTCTCTATAAATTAAGGAGACTATATATGGAATATACTAAAACTTATATATAGAATAAAATAAATGAATCATTTTCTGTATATTAAATTTTAATTTGACAATATTATATATATGGAACATACTAAGACTTAAATATGGAACAAAATACATGAATCATTCTTTGTATTTAAATTTAATTTGGTATATTATATATATGAAACATACTAAGACTTATATATGGAAACAAAATAAATGAATCATTCTATGTATATTAAAATTTAATTTGACAATATTATATATATAGAACCTTTTCTTTTTCTTCTTTTTCTTGACATCTTTATTTTTCTTATCCCTCTTTATTTGTTTTCATTTTTCTTTCTCTCCTGCTAATACTTTTATATATTTTCTTCTTTGTCTCTTCCTAATATTAAGCAAAATCCCTCAATGTCAATTCTTTCTTGAAATATTGTTACTTTTTTTGTCATACAAATTCAAAGTGTTTCAATGAAAAAATAGAAGAAAAAGATGACAAAAAAAAAAGATAAACAACAATATTCATATAAGAGTTTGGGTTGAAAAATATACCTATCAAAACTAATTGTAGATTTAGATTAAAACTTCTACAAAAATTTCAATTCCTGCTTCTTGTTTTACTCTCGGATGTCAGTCAAATTTCAAATGCTTAGCAGTAGCCTTCCTTTTCTTATATCACGTGAATGATGTTTTGTATCTTGAAAGGTGATCAAGGAAGAGTTATGATGATCCAACATTACTACAAGAACGCAAGGTAGTAGTAATGTTCATGCATTGAGATTACAAAATAAACTTGAATCTCTATGGTCTTTTTTCTTGGACGCATTCTTTCTATTCTACCTACTTTTGTAGATTTATACTGCATAAAGTTCATATTGATTCATGAAAAAATTGAGATGGTCAATATATTTTGTTTATATAGTTGTCTTCTCATTTTAATGGTGCAGAAACCTTTCAACTTCTATAATTAAATAATGCAAAATTATGTTATAACTAAAAAAACTTATTGAAAAATAAAAATGAAGAGTTTTTTTTATATTATTAATGGTAACGATTTCCTTAATTTTAACATTGATATGTTTTTGTGAAGGTTTTAAACAAGTTAAAACGTTTTGAAATTTGTTCGTAATAATGTTCTTTCATTATTGACTCTTTAATCATGAATTAAGAGGTCATAAATCATTTAATCTATTTAATTAGTAGTTAGGTACAAAAATGAATTAAAAATATAATTTAAAAAAAGAGAAAAAAGATAAATAGAAATGGTGGTCTTTGAGAGGTGCCACAACAGCTTGGCTATATTAAGCTTTTAATGAAATTCTGTAACCATTTTTCCATAATTAAGCACACTAATTATGGAGAAGTAAATATTGATTATAGGAAATGAAATGAGTATAATTTAAAAACGCCAAAATGATAGCATTTGGAATTCTTTATCTATAGAAAGGTATAATTGATCATTAATTAAAAATTATTAATAATACAATTGTGTAAAAAATAGAGAAAAATGTCTAAATCTTAAGAAAATAGATAAATACATTTTCTGATCATTGAGACATGCCACATCAGGATGAAGATCCTCCTTTATATTATAATAATATAGATAGATTCAAATAAAAAAAAGATAATTAAATTTGATGAACATAAAGAGATACCACATCACTTTAATATTATACTATACTTAACTTTAATATTATACTATACAAATTTAGATTTAGGGAGAGAGAGACATATTGAATAATGAATAGAATTAGAACTTAACTTCCTAAAACTAAAACAAAATCTTTTTATAAATTAAATAACATTGATATTGATAAAATAATAATAAAAATAAAAAACTCTTGGCTTATATCAAAAGCTTCATAGTAATATCCTTTTCAAAGGATGGTAACATATATACATACGTTAAAAATAAAATCAAGAATTGATAAAATCAACTATTGGCTTACCTCTTCTGCTCTTCATATAAAAAATCTTCATAGTAATTATCCTGTTTAAAATGATGTTAACATATATACATTAAAAATAAAAATCAAGGATGGATAAAATAAAAGGAAGAAGATGAAAGAGAAGAAAAAAAAACTACATGAAACCCCCCAAAAAGGTATAAGAAGATATGAAAAAAATACTTACATGAAATCCCCAAGGAAAATGTCTAAGAAGGAATGCATAAATAGGGGAATGAATTGTCTAATTAATTATAAGTGATTAAGCATTACGAAAAAAAAAAATGATAATACGTGGGTTGAAGCAATGATTTAATAGGAAAAATGCGTGATAATGCACATTAATTGCACCATTATGTATTTAGCTGTTACATATTTCCTTTTTGAAGGAAGAGTTAAATGTAATAAAGGCTAATAATAAGGAAAGTGAATAATTGTTTTAAAAGGTTATAGAACAGAAAATGAGAGGAAAAAAATTCTAAATTCTAAAAAATTAAATAAATAGTATACTGATCAATGAAGCATGCCACATCAGCGTGATTTTATCCAGCTTTATATATATATATAGATTGGCAGACAGGTACGAGTTTTGACTTTATTTACAACAATATAGGTGAAAAATACTTGTTACTCTTTTAAGTTAAAAATTAAAATTAAAATTAAAGTTGAGAAGACTAGGATAGAGGTTATTTTATTGTTATTCCATGAATATACATATAATAGAGTAAATGAAAAGTAAGACAAATATAATTTCAAATGCTAGTCATTCACAATCATAATTATCACATAAAACATCTCCACCTGAATAAGTTAAAATAATACTCCTAAGATATTTTAATAATGCGATTCAGTCAAAATTAAACATCTAATTTCACAGGATAAAAATAGTGTTTTTTTGGTTGTCTTTGCTATGTTATTACGATTTACATTTAATAATTAGTACCCAGTAGGCTAGTACTCTAGAAATGCAAGACCTTAGTTTTCGACAATTAAAGTACCATTAATTAACTCTAGAGAAAATTAGATTTAGAACTAGATGGACACTCATATTCATTTGTTTTTGCCGGCCTATCTTAACTTTACCATGTGCAATGTGCCCAAACTACCATTTAGATCCCATCAAAGTACAAAAAATAAATAATAGTAGAGTATTATTTTAATGCACATAAACTGTGTGCAGATCCTTAAAAAATTAATATATAGCCTAATATCATATTAGACTAATAGGATGATTAACGTCATATATATAGGTTTGTTTGTCCAAGGTTTATCTCAATCAAAAGTTTCATATATTAATTCGATACTCGATACATACCTTTTCAAAATTGAGATTGCACAAATGATTATACTCTTGTTAATTCAGTTGGTTAAATTTTTTCTGCAAAACTAAACGTAAAATTCATCAAATTTCTTTTAAAGGTGAAATTTATTAACTCATAAACTAACAAAGATAGAATTTAAAGAGATGTTCAAAAGTGGTCAGATTGGGCTACTATGATGCACAACTTTTCTGAATTAAATTTCTAAAAATCTCGTATATGAGACAATTATTATAACATCTGAATTTTAATATGTACTTTATTATATTTTATGTCAAATGATTAAATATTAATGTTTAAACGTGGTCCGAAATTAATTGAGTCAGTGATTAAACTAAGTGATTAAACTAATCATATGAACAATCCAAACAGAACAAGCATATTTATAGCATCTTACCGCCCTTTGTTATCTGCCAAATTATCAAATATTATTTTATTTTTCATCATGGTCAAAGCCAGAAAACACCTTTTATTTTATGCTTAATAGAAAACAGATTATTAGATCAAGAACATTTGTAAAGAAGATGGATAATTCCCTCACAACAAGGTCTCGCAATAAATTTTGGTTTGTTTTCTTTTTTTTGTTTGTTTCTTGGTACTTATTGCTTTATGGAATTGATTGGTCTTCTTTACATGGTATTGTAACAACGTCACAATACGAAGTGAATTCAATTGAATCCTTTCGTCCAACTTCTATTCCTCTGCCTCCACCTCATGTTGATGTTAGCTCCAATTTCAATTCTACAAGTGATGATAATGCCACCAACGAGACACGATCCAAGGAGGAAGAATCGTTGTCTAATGAAAATGATAATGCGGTGGTACCTGATTTGGAGGAACTCCAGAAAGAATTGGAACTTTTTTTAAGAAAAATCGAACCTCCAAAAGAAGAAAAGAAGTTTGAGAAAAAAATCGAAAAAAAGGATGATAACAGGGGAGGAAAATGTGCAGGACGACATATATATGTTGCAGAAATACCTAGTAAGTTCAATGAAATTATGTTGAAGGAATGTAAATTGTTGAATAAATGGGAAGATATGTGTCAATATTTGGTGAATATGGGGCTTGGTCCTGATCTTGGAAACCCACAAAGGATTTTTTCGAACAAAGGTTGGTATACTACAAATCAATTTTCGTTAGAAGTCCTGTTTCATAACAGAATGAAACAGTACGATTGTCTAACGAATGATTCATCTGAAGCATCAGCAGTTTTCGTGCCATACTATTCAGGGTTCGATGTTGCTAGATACTTATGGGATGATTTCAACACATCAATAAGGGATGCAAGTGCAATTGAGGTCGCGAAATTTCTTAGAGAAAAACCCGAATGGGAGACAATGTGGGGAAGAGATCATTTCATGATTGCTGGTAGAATTACTTGGGATTTTAGGAGAGGTATTGAGGAAGATGCAGCTTGGGGGAACAAGTTAATGTTGTTACCTGAGGCACAGAACATGACAATCTTAACAATCGAATCGAGTCCTTGGAACAGGAATGATGTCGCCATTCCATATCCAACGTATTTCCATCCTTCAAGTGACAGTGATGTAGTCCAGTGGCAGAACAGGATGGGGAGGTTAAGGAGGAAGGTGTTGTTTTCATTCGCGGGTGCTCCACGTCCTCAACTTGAGGACTCAATAAGAAGTGAAATCATGGAACAATGCTCAGCCACGAGGCGAAAATGCAAGCTATTGGAGTGTAAGGACTTACACAACAAATGCACCAAGCCTGTACATGTAATGAGGTTGTTTCAAAGTTCAATCTTTTGCTTACAACCCTCAGGGGATTCGTTCACTAGGAGGTCTACTTTCGATTCAATTTTGGCTGGTTGTATCCCAGTGTTTTTCACTCCTGGATCCGCGTATGTCCAATATATATGGCACTTACCAAAAGATTACACCAAATACTCGGTGCTTATTCCGGAAGATGATGTTAGGAAAAAGAAAGTGAGCATTGAAAATGTACTATCTAAAATACCAAAATCACAAGTAGCAGCAATGAGAGAGGAAGTGATAAAGCTTATACCAAATGTAGTTTATGCAGATCCAAGATCAAGATTGGAGACAGTTAAAGATGCATTTGATTTGGCAGTGAAAGGGGTTCTTGGAAGAGTGGATGTAATAAGAAAAGAGATGAGACAAGGCAAGAATTCAAGTATGGTGTTTGATGAAGAATATAGCTGGAAGTATCATACTTTTGGGACATTAGAAAAGCATGAGTGGGATAATTTCTTTTTGAGAACCAACAAAGAGAAGTACTAAATTACTATTTGTTAAATTCTTGCAAGTTAGTTGTATGTAGTCTCTAGCTTGCTAGTTTAATGTAAAGTATGTATTTTATCTCATATCTGTTGTATACCCTATAGAGTTTTTTTTCCCTTCTTTTAAAGATTTTTATAAGGTTTTGGTTGACATGGAAGTTCTCCGTGTCTCTTTAAAGACAAATATGATTCTCAAATATTCAAGTCGTGTTTTTAATTTGTCAAAATTGAGTCCTCTAAGAATACTCTAGTGATAACGGGCTGATCTTTCCTAAGAGCTCATGCCGATCCCGTTTGGCCATGTGAGGTTGTATTAATGTTTTCAAGGGTTGGATTGTTCGCTCATTAAAGCGTACATGAGTTGAATTTAAGATATTGTGAGACAGTTTAATCCATATCAAGTTAATTAGGCTTTAGAACATTGAGAGGTCTTTCCCTAGTACAAGAGGACCGGGAAGGATGCACCTATAATTTCAATTATCGTATCCGTAACAAATGAAAAGGCATCTAAGCTATAAGACCATTTTGAAATGAGTGCTCTCCTATTCCAAACTTTCATACTTCAACATATATATGAAGATGATAATGCTTTTAGTTATACAAGTTACTATAAACCAAGAGTATCCCTATAGATCCTCCCTTGTCCTAATATTATGTCTTCTAACAATAATATAAGATGTCTCAAGGAGCCAACTAACAAGATAACAAAACAAATGTTACAAACAACTACATGGGCCCAACAAGTGTGCACTGTCGAGCAAACCCAACACATTCAATTGAGGAGGACATGAGCTACCTCACACTTTAATAGTTAACTCGATAAATTTCACATTTGATCATAAGTAGATTCTGAATTTAAACTTGATGGGTTGAAACTTTAAAATCCTTAGTACCAAATCCATTGCAAGTATAAAATTAAGAGTTCAAAATTTGTTAGTTTTTCACTATATATTTATACCTTTTGTAAAAAAGAAAGCTTGATTTTCATTAAAAATCAACAAGAAATAAATGCACTACCACGAGCAACATAAACATAACTAGCAGTGCTCTAGAACAAAGATACATCACACAAGAAAACAAGAGGGAAAATGACTCTTTAATTAGTTAACTTTATTTTTTAAAGTAATAGTGGCCTGACTAACTTATTTATTTTTTACTTAAATTAATATTTTGCTTAATTACTTTAGAATATTGCTCGTCCCACATACTTGCTTAGCATGATTTATCTTTCTTGTATAACTAGTGAATTTGGCCGCGCTTCACGCGGTCCTCAATAACGACTTTTTAAAAATAATGATCAACTTTTTACTTTTTACTTCAAAATTTTATTTTATTTTTAAATTTCAAAATATAATTTTGTATTAATATAAATTATAATTTGAGATCAAGACCTTGTTGTTTGCTAGTAATAACTCATACATATATCAAATGATAAATAATTTAAGTATCGATTATTTTAATAATAATCTTCACCTTTACACTTTGATGTTTTTATTATTTAGTTATTTGTTAACCATTTTAGTTATATGAATATAACGACGTCAAACATGAAATGAGTATTTTTTTTTTTTATCGGACATCATTTTAAAAAGAAAGGCACAATCTTTCCAAGATAATGGGAGGACAAAAATAAATAAATATAAAAGACTTGATTCACAATTAAATTTTAGGAAAATGACATAATTATAAGATGAATGTCTACTAGAATAAAACTAAATGACAAACATTTATAAATACATAAAAAATTATCTTTGACATGTCTAATTGAGTTCCTTGAAACACCATCTAAGCCCAAATTAACTTATTGAAAACACTGAGGACAGGAAATATGGGAATAATATAAATTTAAACACTTCTAACATTTAAATAAAATAAATAGAAAATTTATGGTTGCAATAGTTAATGCACTCTTAATTAGTAACACCTTTCTTTTTCTTGATTTGTAATAATTTTTGTGTTTCTAATTAAGCTATATATATTTAAAGAAATTTATTAAAGAGTACTATTTGAGTTTTTAAAATATGTTGAAAGAACCAAATAAAAGGAAGAAAAATGCTCTATCTATTTTTATTAGTTATCAACATTATTAAAATGATTGTCCCAAAATATTTATTAGCAAAATTAAATTGAAATTAATTTATTTTTCATTTTGCCCTTAAAATTAATTGTTCAGAAAAACGAAATTCTTCTTGTTTATGATTCTTAAAGAATTTGTAAAAGAGAAATGTGACAACTAATATGGGATGAATAGAATAAACAATATCAACAAAAAAATTATTAGACAACTCACCTTAGACATTTTTATTAAAATGAAGGAAATGAAAGGAAAAAACAAAACAAAATGAAGAGCATCGTATATTAAAAATATAATTGAAAATGAATCCTTATATAAATTTGATTACAAAATATTTAAAAAAAATTCATATAAATAACAGGCTAAATAATATATTTTTATTTATCTAAATTATGCAATATTTTATTTTTGTGCAAACCTTGTCAAATTAAATGTTATAGTTAATCACAGTTAATATCATTTTTGCATTTTTACAGCTAATTAACCACTATCTTAATTACAAGAATATTTTTGGTACCATATTTCATAATTAAACATAAACATATATGAAATTGATAAATTAAGAATTGAATGACATGAAATGAATGATTGAATAATTTAAATTAAAAAAAAGACATACTAATAGAAAAGAAAATAAGGTAAACAATACATACTTCTCTCAATTGATTTCGCTTGACAAATAACTTCAGTCTTCGTTAGATTCGCAATTTTTCAAAACAATAAAATTCACAACTAAAAATTCTAATTGCCACTAATATTGTTTTTCAAAAGGACAATGTCAAAAATTGTGTTTCAACATAAATTTGACAAAAATATTTCAGTTGATTTTGCTTTTATGACTATTTTAATTTTTATTTCATTCTTTTTCTCTAACACAATTTTTTACTCTCAAAACGGACGAAAAGACAAATAAAAAGAAGAGGAAAACTTTCACGAAATATCGATTCTCTTACTTTGTCAAACCTGATGTTAATAGAGAAAAAAAAAGAACAATCAAGAAAATCAATCACCTCTATTTCAAAATTATGCAACTATACATATAGTCAAGAAATCACTAAGAAAAAGAGAAAACAGTTTATCAAATGTCAATAGTTGATATCTTATTCTGTCAAACACCTGATGTTAGAAGAAGAAAAAACGAACAATCAAGAAAACAAATCACTTCTATTTCATAATCATCCAAATAACATATAGTTAAAAAAATCATATAAATAATACTCAACAAATTATCAAATTGTAAGGCTAAACATATAGTCAAGAAATCACTAAGAAAAAAAAGGAAAACGTTTACCAAATGTCAATAGTTGATATTTTATTCTGTCAAACACCTGATGTTAGAAAAAGAAAAAAAAACAATAAAGAAAATCAATCACTTCTCTTTCATAATCATACAAATAACATATAATAAAAAAATCATATAAATAATACTCCATCAATTACCAAATTGTAAGACTCAAAATTCAAGCATTCAAAAGTAGTAGCAAGTAGGATGCTTGAAAGATACTCATCATTGGTTGTGATGTGAAAAAAAAGTGATTGTAGCTATTTATCATTTATTTTCTTGGGTTAAATTTGCTGAAAAATAAATAGACAATAATTACCTATCATTATTGATTGTTATGCCTCTTCATATTCTTCTTAAATTCTCCATTTAACTAACAATGGAAAAATCTTTTTAGCCAAAAAATTTGGCCATAATTTGACCATAATGGTCCAAATATATGTTCACACTATAAACTGATTTTTTTTTTTTGATAACTATACCCTTCTTTGTCAAATTTATATTTTTCTTATTAATTTATTCATTAATTATGCTTCAATAAATGAGAAAGTTTTCCAATACATAGTAAATTGACTAAATTTTAAATTTCTCTAACTTCCATACATACATGGCTTTTAATTTCTTTTAGAAATATTGTGAAATGGTCAAAGGCCAATACATATGTAGTTTTTTTTTTCTTCCTTAATTTTCTGATAAAAAATCTATAAAGAATACAAAATTTAAAATTTAGAATATAAAATATAAAATTTACATTAAACAATAAACTTACTCATAAAATTAAATTCAAAATAATTTTAACTCAAACTCATCTTCTTGTAAAGTCTATCATAGATGTGTCGATCTTTTCACAACTACAAAAAAATTACAAATATGATCACAAAAGAAAATAATTTTAGTTTTTTTCTTTTCTCTCTTTTATTCCAATCTCACTCTTTCTTTTTATTTTTCATCCTTTTCAAAATAAGAAATTAAATAAAAATAAAATATTCAGATAATGATAAGCAAATAAATCCACAAATAAGATATTTAAGACTGAAATTAAGCGTTTAAAATAAAAAAGTAAAAAAAAATCAATTGTGAGAAGTATCAAATATATTATTGAACTTTATGAGATGGATCATATATCCCTATATGAGTTTTTGTTTTAATAAAAAATTAAAACAAATAGTTTCTGAAAAATCGATATTTTCACTTCCATCAAGCGAAAACAGTTATCTAAACTATTTTGTGTAACAATAGATATATGTGAACCACTTTATTTAAAAAAAAGTATATTAAATTTAGATCGTAAAGTTATAATAATAATAATAACAACAATATTAATAATCCAACATAATTTGCACAATATTTTTATAAAGATAAAAAAAATATGTTAGAAATCGACACATCATAAACAAATTATTTTAAATTAATTTATATTTAAATATTATTTAAAATTATTTCAATAACGACAATTTAAAAATTCAATACACTTTAGACATGGTGGATATCAATACAGTATAAAAATTATAAGAATTATATATTTCATATGTATTGATCCTAGTTATATAATTAATAGAAACCTCAGAGAATCATGTACCAGTGTTGTAGTTTCGCGCCCATGTGTTATGCCTATTTGAGTGTATTCGTGGTTAGAAATGGTGAAATAATTTTAATAATTACTATTAAGTTATTATAAATTTGTTTAGAGCAATTAGAATATACAAAATTTGATATGTTATTTGAGGTATAGTTATAAATGTCTTATTATATCTTTTTTCATATTTAAAACATCTAATTCTCAAAATTATATTCTTATTTTCTTCATAAAAGAAAAGCACACACGTTATATGACCGGTTTATTAATCATGGTAGAATTATATAAGTTTATTCATTGATTTTATTTAAAGAAAAGTCAATTGTAAATTTGAAAATTATACTTAATTCAACTAAATTATGTATTACCGAGTAGTTAGTATAATTTTTAATTGGAAAATAATCTACTTTTGTTTATTATTAACATGAATTTTGATTGTCTCCTTCGATATAAAATTCTATATAAAATGAAAATAATTTTTAAAAAATGTATATACTAATTATGCTATACTTTTTTACTATACATTAGACATATTGTAATTTAAGTTATCCTACAAAAATACATCTATTTAAAGTATTATAATTGATCATTAGGTATTGAGTGATCTTTTATTTATTCTTTTTGAAACATCCTCTTAATTAGTAGTATATGAGTACTTTAATTTTTTATTCATGGTTAAAATTAGTGAAATAATTCTACCAATTTCTATATATGTTAATTCTTATTTGGAATGATTATAATATAAAAAATTAACGTGTTATTAAAAGTTACAAAAGTCTTTCGTCAGTTACTTTTTTTATAAATATCTAACTTCCAAAATTACATTATTTTTTCTCTTGAAAAACATCCATTATATAGAAGAATCTATTTAGTTGATTATATTTAAAGAAAAAATTAATTATAATTTTTTGAATCTATGCTTAATTACTATGTTTTACTAAATTTGTATTACAAAATAATTAAGTATAATCTTAAGTAGATAAGATTGTCATTTGTAGTTATTATTAATGAGAAATTTTATTTTAAGCGAAAAAAATAATTTTTCAAAGGTATGCATTGGTACATTGTGTACATAATTGAGTTCGGGAAGGGGTAGAGGAAGGAGTGCAGGTTATATATATATATGTATGTAGAACATAATTTGTATGGTATAGTAATGAAAATAATATTAATGTATAAAACGAAATTAAAAATTAATAGTATAAAAATGAAACTACAATTTTTTTAATTAACTGAACAATATTTTTTTTAAAAATAAATCGAATGAACTATACACACATAAATATACACAAAAACACTTTTATTTCCCTTGGTAGCCAAAAAGTTTGTATTTTAGTAGTTTAAGGAGTTTGGGAAATAGAAAAAAGTTCCTTTTGTTTTGGAGGGAAAAGTATGATGGAATAAATGCAAAAATTGAAATAAGGATATTATAGTCTTTTTGCCTTTCTGGCCAAATTCTGGCCAATTTTTTCTGGTCATTTAGCATTACCCACAATATCATTATATAAATTGTCTATTCTCTTCAATTACCCATTTTCATGTTGACCCTTAGTCTTCATCCGTTTATTGTTACAATATTATATAGGGAAATTTAATTTTAATTACTAAGGTAAATTAAAATGAATCAAATTAACGGAATGGTTTTAGAGAAATCTGAGAAGGGGAATTTTTTTTTAAAAGGAGAAAAGAAAATTAGGTCATAAAAAGGTGTCATATCACCTATATATATATAGATTAAGTAAAAAATTGAAAAGTGTAATTCATAATTAATTATTCATTGTAACAAGTTAAATGATAAAGAGGAAAATATTTAAAATATGTTGTCATTTTATAATTAAAATAAGGTTAAAGAGAGAGAGAGAGAGAGAATACATAAATAAATTATTAAGAGTAGAAATTGGAGAGGTGTGAATTATGAATAATTACTTGGCATGTGAGGAGTCTTTATTGTAAATGTTCATCAATTAATAAAATATTTATTTGTAATAAATTAAGAAATTCACTTTTACAATAAAATCTATATATGGCCAGTATTTTTATTTATCTTTTTTCTCCTTTTTTGACATTTTATCTTTGTTTTGTATTTTTTATATGTATTTAAAAAAAACTGAACATATTTATGTCATACCCAATTAATTATGCCCTTTATAACATCCATTACACTAATATAGATTTAAGTAAATGAAAGATGAAAAGATAAAAAACTATTCATTTTTCATAATTGTTTATATTTATTTTACCTATAAAATAAAAATATTTGAGCATTTGTAACAAACAGAACAAATTTCTGCACTTTGGCTCTTCTTTAGACAATGATGATGAATATATGGTATCAACTTCTGTAGCTAAGATGTCCATCAAATTTTTAGGTCATGTGACTTTTTAACAAAAGAGAAAGAGAGAATATCTCATGATTCTTGTGAAGATATTGATGCAAAGAAAGAGATCATGTAACAAAAGTTTCTCAACAAAATGAAAGACTTTTTTGAAAGAATGTTTATTCCTCTTACAAGGAGAGAAAATTCATTTTGGTTGAGAAATTTATAGGAAGGCTGATTAGTGTTTCAAAAGGTAAGAAGAATTATTTGGAGAAAAAATCAATCTATTTATGAAATTCGTATTAAATGAGGAGGAGAATAAACAAAAAATTATTTTATAATTTGAAAAGAGAGAAAATTAGATTTTCTTTTAATTTCTTTCTTCTTTTATTTTGTCATGATTTTTTGTATCTTTAATTAAAGTTTTTTTCTTATTTATCTTTAATTAGAGTTTATATATATTTTCTAAAAAAAAAAGAATTTAAAAAGATATATCATATTTAGTTCTTTTCCTCATCAATGCTATTAATCTCATAATTAGTGTTATTTATATTATTTTCTTGATTGCTTTTTTTCTTCCTTTTAATTATTTATTTCAAGAAATTAGTTATTATAACTTGAATTACATATGTATTTTTACATAATTGATTTGTCATTTTTAAAATTTTTGGATCATTATTCTTCTTAAAGTTTCTATATATATATGTAATAATAAAGCTAAAATAGAAAATGTGGGGTGACACCCTTCTTAGCAATAAATATCTATTTATTCTTATCAATGTTTTCTGACATTTTTTGTTATTTTTTCCTTAAAATAATTGTTGCCTCGATTTTTATTTTTTATTTTATTTTTTAAGCATTTTTTTATTTTAAAAGACTGAAAATTTTATATTGAAAATTTATAAAATATAAAAAATGATTTATTTAACTCCTATCATCATCAATATTATTATTAATTTCTTTTACTTCTTTCCTTAATCTTCATTTCACCATTAATGTAATTTATATCATTTTGTTATATGAGATAATCTTCATTTTTACATGATGTGTCATTTCTTAGAAGCTAGGATTACTATTTATCTAATTTCTCAAATTTTTGTATTCTTTTATCATACTAAATACAACATGTTTTATTATAATGGCATTCAATATTGTAACGACCCTCTTAGTCGTTTTATGACCATTATAATTATATTAACCCTTTTAGTAGCTTTTATAAATAATTTATGACTTATAAGAATGAGTAACATGATTTTCAGATTTAATAAAGGATTATTTTGTTGATAATAATAGAAAATAAATAAATAAAGAAAGAAAGAATTAAGGGCAAAATCCCTAAACTGTTAAAGTTCAGCAAATTGGGAAAAAGAAAAAAAAAACAACTACCCTAAAGCGTGAGTCGTGCAGCCTCTAACGAAGACGGCAACCTTCGGTAAGCAAAAATTCATTCATGTGCATACCTGCACATAACGAAATTCTGTATTTGCCATATACATGATTTAAAGCAATTTCACATGCATATTGAATAAGTTGGATAAGGGATTTGAGTTTTTCTTTTTATATAGTTAACCGAAGTGTATTTTGTTAATTGGTTGTGGGGATGTGGGGAAGCCATTAATTGTCAATAATCTCAATCTTTACCCATTTTATATGTTAAAATAATGTTGGATGAGGAATTAGGAGTGCACGCCGACCCTTGTAGCATAGTTGTCGTATGAGTTGTGGATTTAATTAAAGCTTTTGGTCAGGGATTGTAGTGTTTGTAAATTGAAAAAAAGAAGAGCAGGTTGCTAAGTGATTACTCTCCATGTGATGTTGGCCAATGATTTCTATTATGAGTACGATGTAATAAGATTAAATAAATTAATGATGGAGTCTAGATGTTCGCAAAGTTTTTAATAGTTAAGGATGTTGATTACCCCTCTAAATTTGGTCACCATTTTAAGATTCAAGTTCGGTATACTAATGTATGTAGTTGAACATTAGGCGTATTATATTACATGAAAATGATTAAATTCATGATATTTGAAAGAATTGGGACTTAGCTCTAGGCTTGAAGCTTAGGAACTTGATTATAGAGTTGGGTGTTGTTAGTTTTGAAATCTTATTGTGGTCATGTACTTGAATAGATTGCATTGATTTGGAAGTTCAACGGAAGGGGGAGACTCAAGTCCCGGAGTGAATTCTTGATTGATTGAGGCAAGTGGATTTCTAAACCCTTGTTAAGTGTATGGAATTCGTGTATTTCCTTGTAATATGTGTTTGGGGATAATGAGACTTGGTGATGGGTTGACTTGTCCACATTGATTAATTCTAATAATGAAAAAGGGGTAATAAAAGGCAATGTAATTAATTGTTTGTGTGTGATGTATTGAGAATTGTTGGTGATGGGCATTGGTACGAGTACCGATGTTATAAAGGGAAAAGTTTATTACTATAGAATGCGGATTGTAATCCGAGAATGCCAAAGCATATGGGCATTAGCTAATATATTATTGACTTGATTTATTATGTGTGGTTGTGTTCTTTATTGAACCATAAACTGGTGATAACTGAGGTGATTACATATCATATTAATATTTGATTGAGATCATCATCCCCTTTATTTGAAATTATATTGTGCACATGCATTGACATGAGATTGAGTATAAGTTGGACACGTGGAGATCGTCCGTGCTGGGGATGGTGAGATGTTAAGATTATAATTGGGCACATGGAGATCGTCCGTGGGGAATTTGTTTGATATATGATAGTGCGTTGAGATTGTCCGCACAGACATGTGGAGATCGTCCGTGTCGGTATATGGACCTCGCGAGTCCCCCATGGGTCATGAACTCTCGATGTATTTCCGAGGAGTATCATGTATATAC
>NW_006239164.1:1020831-1020918 GCF_000226075.1 Solanum tuberosum
TTCTTTATTATTGGTGAACTTGATCTTGTGTGTTGCTGATATTTGTGAGTGCCTTTTTGTGGAAGTTTAGATTGATGAATATTGAGT